>NW_028261383.1:90515994-90593494 GCF_051295495.1 Thamnophis sirtalis | reverse complement strand
ATAGCATAGGGGCTCCTGCTTGGGCAGGGGTTGGACTAGAAGACCTCCAAGATCCCCTCTAGGTTTGTTATTCTGTTAAAATATTTCTTTGATATTGTGCTATGTTGCCACGTAAACTCACACTTGTGCACGTAGCTGCATTCCATAAGATTTATTTTTTATTTTACTCAATGGCACTCAAGCTATTACCTCTTTTGATTCCTTGATATCCTCAGTAAATAAAGATCCCAGCTGGGATTAACCATTGTTCATATTCACGAATGAAGGCAAATAACTCATATTCTCCCAATTAGCCACCCAAAAATTATCCACCTTACAAACTGTAATGGTATACAAGAATGACCTTGGGAGAAAAAAGCCGCAGACTAGACAACAGTCAGACAAGCAGTAATTGAGTCCACAGACTGACTATGGGCAAGGCAAAGGTCTCAGAAGAGGCATCTTTAGTTTCTTAGACTGTAAAAAGTTAGGGAGGAAAAGTTGTACTTGCAAGATTCTGACTTACATTCATTTATTACATAACTGTTTGTAGTTACAATGGCTTAAATCCAGTCCTCACACATATGGCCACAGCATGCCCATATTTATTTGATCAAAATTTGAGAGCTTGGCAACCGGTCTCTATTTACAATGGTTGCAGCATCTCATGTGATCACCATTTGCAACTTTCCCAGCCAATGCCCGAGAAACAAAGTCATTGAATGGGAGAAGCTGGATTCACTTAATGATCGCATGACTCATTTAAAAATGCAGTGATTTGCATAACAAACTTCTCAAAAACAGTTTTAAAATTGGGTGCAACTCACTTAGCCACCAGCTTGTTAGCAATGGGAATTCTGGTCCCAATTATGGTTGTAAATTGAGAATTACCTGTAATTGACCTAGTATTGCAGATGTATTTTTTAACTTTTTATGTTGCAACTGTATACAGCTGCCCAGAGTTACCCTATGGTAAGATGGGCAGCCAATATATTTGATAGATAGGGTGATAGATAGGTGTGTGTGAGAGAGAGAGAGAGGGAGGGAGGAGGGAGGGAGGGAGAGAGAAAGGGAGGGAGGAAGAGAGAGAGGAAGAGAAAAAGAGAATCTCAAAAAGGTGACAAACCAACAGTGTATTGGTAATAATACATTTTCCCAGTATTACGTCTAAACTCAAAAGTCCCTATCCTCCCATTTATCCCTTCTCTGTTAATGGGGGCATCCTTAGGCTATTCCCTTCGTACTGAAGGAAACCAATTCAAATCTTTTCTGCTTTCCTCTGTTCCTTTGCTACTGAATACCTCCTTCTTCCTAACCTGGTTCACAGAAAAACGTCACCCAGAATAACACTCTTCATGTTGTTCCTGTACTCCAACCATTGCACTCTTCAATGAGCCCCACAAAAATTTCCATTTCATTCTACTTCACCTCCAGTCCTAGGGATCCCTGAGAAACTAGAAAATGTCATACAAAGGCCCATCGCTCTGAAGATCTTTGTCCTCTCCTATTGTTCTGATCCGGTTAGCCCATTGTTAACATTGGTGGTAGCTCCGCCTCCAGTACATCAGTGGTGGGTTGCAGGTGGTACGCCCCGTTCCGGTGCTTCGGAGGGCCCGCCTGCCTGCCCGAGCACCTTATCGTGTTTTAAAGCTTTCGTTGCTTCTGCGCACGTGCATAGTGTGTACAGCACCTGCACGCTGCTATGCTGAGCAGCTGGAGCATCACGGAAGCATCATTTGCACCTACAACGCATGTGCATGCCGCGTGTGTCCATGTAGGCGATGCGGGGCCCATTCCAACCGTACCGGTTGGAACGGGATCCGGAACCCACCACTGCAGTAACATTAACTTTTTATCTGCCGTTATTACCTTAATGTTACCACAAAGTGCTTCTACTAATGTTTCTATCACAAGATTAAATAAGAAAGGGGATAGTAAGCAGTCCTGCTTACTGCCATCTGAGTTTTCCTATATTTTGGCTTGAAAAATAAAACATTGTTTTCATATTTGAAATATCCAGCTTTTTTTTCTTTCTAATACATAATCTTGCTCTATTATATTTTATTTACAGTATATAGGCTACATTCTTCTTCTTAATGTAATACATGTATCATGTATGCAATTTTCTTTCTAATCCTGTTCATTTGGCTTATACATTTGCCTGTTATTACTGCCTTCATGACGTCCGGTCTTGTTCTTTGCTCCACACAATTTTTATTTTAAAAGCTTATCAAAACTTGAACAGATGTTGCTTTGCTTGTAGATTATAAAACAATCTAGAATTCAAATGCCAAAAATGGGCAAATGGGAGCTTTCTAAGTTATATCCAATAATAAGTGAGACATGATCTCGAATTCAGATTGGTGAAATTTCTGCCTAGGCAAATCGATTAAAAATGTTTCTGAAACTCCAATATAATCCTCCTTAAATAAGATTGGTCCCTACCTGAATAATACCTAAATCCTTTTTTGAAGGATTCATAATACCCCAAATACTAAAAACACGAGCACATACATTTGCATTAATGTCTGCAATGTCTCAGATAGTAAAAGTTGCCTTTTTTTTAAAAAAAAAAGCTGTTTTATCCCCAGTGTACCAGCATCAGTATTTAAATCATTCCCTAAAATTAGCTATTCCCAGCAAAATTACAGCTTTGTAAACAAAGGTTCTAGCTTGTAAAAATAATAATTTCCCCTCCCCATCATTCTGAATCTTTTCCCTTTAAAGTTTATAAGCTTTAAATAAAATATGTTTGACTTTTCCAGCAAAGAAAGAAACTCTTCTGAAATGTTTGCCCCCAATACTCGACTTTCAAGAAATGGTGGACTGAAGATGTCTTTGGTTTTAGTACAGCCGATGACTGTAGAAGAACAGGCAGCTGACAAATGGATTTGTGCCTTGAATTCCTCTCCATATACAGGGAAGAGCCTGAGATTGCCTTTAGTGCTCCATACAGATGCTCCCTACAATGTTCTCTGGCAGGTTTTAGAAATTTGGAGACTTCAAATGGACACTGGATTTGCCCACTTCCTAGTAAATACTAGTTTTATTTCACTGAGTGATTCTCCTTCAATCCTCAGCAAAAGAAGTCTCATCTAAATTTAAGAATTTAAAGATAGTTTTTAAATTAAGAAATAAGCAGGAAAGCATTAGAATGTTGATTTTGGAAAATTATAAATGGATTAGACCAGATTGACTGAAAATAAGAAATGAGACTCCTTCCTGTGATTTGTTTAACATTCTATTAAATATACAAAGATTTTGAATTTAAGTATAAAATATTTATATGGGAAAATGTTATAGATTAGAGGAAAAACTTGATAAGAGGAGAATTTGAAGGCTGTTGCTAGAGGCAGCCAGAATTAACTGAAGATTAGATTAAAGTAGAGGACCCACTAATACTGAATGGAGAAAAGTATTTTAACTTTGGAAGTATTTAAGGCAACAATGTATTCAGATGTTTCTCTTACGATTGTCTGCTACTATTTTAAAAAGTAGATAGAAGAGGATACAATGGAGAATCAGGCTGTTTTTGAATATGCATTTTAAAAAGACAATCTACAAGAATGATATTGACAAAGATGACAGGGTCTAAAAATAAAACTGGCTGATGTTAAATAGCTAAAAGGGCCACACAAATAATAAACCAGAAGAGTACCTTGGATGTGTGGATTTCATTTCAGAAGAATAACTTGGACAACTTTCTTATTGTGGCCTAACAAAAGTTATGTGTTATACTTCTGAAGATGAACTGATCATTAAATGCTTCAGAGATATACCTTCCTTTTTCTCTGTGTGCTCTGATGCAAGGTTCCCCAACCCCCAGACCACTACCCCACCACCAGGGCATGTCCTACTCACAACTGGGCCACGTGAGCGGTGGGTGGGTGCACACATATGTGCATGCAGCTGAATTTGCAGTTGAGCATCAGAATAGATAAGGGGACAGAAAATAATATCCTATGACTTGTACTGGAGATAATGCCATATAAAATCTTCATGGGATCCCAATTTCATACAGAAACAATGGAAAAGGAAAAAAAAAGTTCCCAGATTTCCTATTTACAAAAATATCCATTCAGTTTCCCAAGTCTAAGAATCAAAAAAAGAAAGATGATGTTATTGGGTGAAAATGTTTCCTATTTGAATTGTTTCACCAGGAGTTGTTAATAGTGTTCTGACTTTTGAAACTATCATATAACAAGAAAAACAACTTGAAGACAATATTTACCTTCAGTAGAGACATGTTTATAATGCTTAGTTCGGATAATCTATCAAGTGATTTGAATTAAAGAAAAATCATATTGTTACCATTCTTTTTTTCCCTCATATGGTGAATGACAATTACAGATATGCCAAACTTACTGAGGCTTGTGTAAATTGAACTTCGGTTGATTAATAATTGTACACTAGATCTTTCTGTTGCTTTGACAGTACCAGGTACTGTGTCCCCCTGAAAATAAGACAGGGTCTTATTATTTTTGACCCCCGAAATAAGTGCTTGGCCTTATTTTGGGGGAGGCCTTATTATTTTTGAGGTGCAGAAGGCGGCAAGTGTGGTCACCTCATGGCTGTTGCTGTGTTGCAGTATTTTTGGGAGAGGGCTTTTTTTAGCGCATGCATTCAGAAGCCCAGTTGGGATTATTATCCAGAGAGATCTTATTTTTGGGGAAACAGGGTAATAGGTAGTCAAGATTGCTGAATAGTCCTTAAATGATATCCCATTATGATTAATATAAACTGGGCTCTCCCAAATTATTTAACACAAACAGCTCCATTTATTTAATGGGGTGATCTGAGAATGCTTTTGCACTAAAAATACATACTGTATGGGGATAGGAGTTTAAATGGTTTATCTTACCGAAATAAATTCCAG
This sequence comes from Thamnophis sirtalis, assembly GCF_051295495.1. Lineage (NCBI taxonomy): Eukaryota > Metazoa > Chordata > Lepidosauria > Squamata > Natricidae > Thamnophis > Thamnophis sirtalis. The sequence goes on along the minus strand of NW_028261383.1, from coordinate 90,588,639 downwards.
CTTACCTAATGTAATTAGAGTCTGTCAGGAAATATGTATCTGAAGTTCTTCTCCATTCCAGATTTTAACATTTTCAGATGTTTGATTTTGTGGTCAAATCCTGTTTGCAAAGAGGTATTATTTCTCTGTCTCTTCATGACATAGCTATGCTGTGACTACTCTTGTCCATCTTATTGCATCCGCTAATGTGCAAAGAATGGTCGCATGTGAAACCTGTCAAAAAAGACTGTGGAACCCATGAAATTTATCTCTAATGTTCCAAGATCTGTCTCTGTGGTGACTAACACAGCACATATTTATCCATCTGTTTCATGTCTGGGAGAAGCTGAGGTCAGCTTTCTCAGAGGGAAATCATCTGGACTGTGAGATTGTCTTTGGCAAAATAAATATCCCCTGTTTAATTTCCTTTATGGAATGCTTATATGTAATTCTGTAAGTATTGTGAGGAGAAATTAAACTAAAAGGGGTAGAAGGAAATCTACATAGAAATACAGTGGAGAAGAGAGAAAGAATTATGATGTTCCTTTGCCTCTGGCCACAATTCCTTTCTTCTGTAATGAATCAGATGTTGGGGATTATGGATTGAGTTTACCCTTAATGCTATTGCTCCCAGCACAACTCCAAATAGTTCCCGCAGGGGTGAAAGCAAGGTAATTTTAGATACTGAACTTAAAGTGAGTTTCCTTTGATGATCATGAGCTTGATTTCAGTTGTGAAATTCACAACTAATGTTTTCCTTATTTCTTCTTTCCCAATCTTTTACCCTGCTTGATAACTGCCATATATTTGAATGAAAGAAATGGAAAAGAAAAAAATAGGAAACAGATTGGTTCAGAAGGAAAAGTTTAGGAAAAACACACAAGCAAAAAATGTTCCCTACAAGCCCAAACCTCTATGGGATTCGGCAAATTCATACAGGTTATAGACTAGCTAAGAGTAATTCAATACTGAGGAAATTCAGTGAAGTATAAGACTCTGAGTCCATCCTCTCTAAAGCATTATCACTGAGGGTGACGGTAAAATAATTCTCTGCAATTTAAAAGTAGAAATGCCAGTTGCAAAACTACATCCAGTGGTTTATATTTATACGAAGAGCACAATGAGAAATATGTAATGCTCTGGACAATCCTCTGAATTTACAAATTGCTAGCAATGCTTCAGGAGGATTTAGATTAATTCAAGCTATTTTGGAAGATCCTCATTTTTAAGAAGATAACTCCAGAATCATTTTGCCTCGATATTAGTTTCAAACTGGATTTCACTGAATCTACTTCATTTTTCTAAAATATAGTATGATATAAACAAATAAACAAACATCTCTATGTGTCATGTGAATGCAAAAAAAGATGTTATTAAGATACACTTTTCAATGAACATATGTGGTAAGACCAAGTGAGCTTCATTGCAATGTATAAAATGGTCCAAAACTTGAGGCATAGAGGTGTCTATTCTGAGAGTAACTGAGAGATACAACAGTCAAATTGTTCCTTTACCTGCAAAAGAAATGTTCTCTTTCTTTTTGAGAAAAACATGCCAATGAAGGTAACACTTCACAAAGGCTGAATTTTATACCAAAAGGCCAACTGAATCCAACACTGTGCTAGCTCAAAAGAATAGAGATGTAAGACTGCACACTTAGGGTTTTAAACAGCCATTGGCTGCACAGAGGTTTGTTTAAAGGCACATAAAGTTATTTAAGCTGATGCAAAAGGCATCACAACTCCCTGCTGTTTAAAGACACATTGTCATAAGATTCATGCAAATTGAATGTGGTAGTATTTCAGTGGGATAAATGCATAGGAACAGATTAAGACTAATTTTGAAAGGCACAATTCTTAGGAAACATTTATTCTGTGAATAAAAAGCAGAAAATTTAATTGGTATTGTTTGAAAAAGATAAAGTAGTTTGGGTAGTACATTCATTTTAATTGTTGAAATTCTGCCAATTAGTGATATCTGTAGTTCAGTCCAATTATCCAAATCTTTTTGTATTTGTAGTAGCAATTTATTGTAGTTATTTTCTTTTATTGTAATACATTTTGTCAATAACCATATCTCCAAATATTCTAATAGAATTTTTTTTGCTAACGGCAGAGCTCACTTTCAGAAGAAATGAAGAAAACAGCTTACGTTCTGAGAAGAAAGTGAACAAAATGTCATCCCAAAATCAGGTCTTTAGCTGAATGAAATGGATTTAGGAAATCAAATTCATCACACTGTTAGTTGGTAATTATCTAGCTAAGCATTTTGCCCATGAAGAAAATCTCGTCTCAATAATTCCAACTCTGCTTTCAATACGTCTATTAATGGCAAGCACAACAAAGTATACATCATGGCTAGATGTAAGCAATTTTATTTTCAAAGGGTCTCGAAAATTGGTAACAGCAAGCCATCAAAGTCATAATGCATTACCATTCAGCATCAGAATACAATATATATTGACTCCTTCAGCAACTGCAGTAGCTCTCTGTGGTAACAGTGTCAATAATAAAATTTATTTTTCCATGTGATGAGATTCAACACTAGCTGAATTTCCTACTGTTTGCATTGTTGCCTTCAATTTCAAAAGGCAAATTTTATTCTGACAAAGAGTAAAATGTCTTCTGAATGATTGTGTCAACAGTGCAGCTAAACTCAACGTATCATAAGGAAAGAAACATCAACTATGCCAACTGAAAAAGCTGGCCCCAGCAGAATTCTCTAGAAATTATTAGAATTATTAACTTAGATGTAGGTAGTAGCATGTAGACTTGTCCTTTGGAAATAGATTGTTGGCCTCAGATCAGGACAAAAACATTGTATGAATTTCTCCCATATTTCAAGTATACAGTATATTAATTATTCTACAATCAGTCTCTCCAGAAATATCCACACACCAAAAGATTTTCTGGCCAGATGTTATCCAGCTACATTACATAATCCTCTAGCAGTCAAGATGATCTAGCTGTTGCCACAGTTTCAGCATAATGATGGAGAAGAGCAGTCAAAGCAGATAAACAAATCTCCCTGTCCCATAATCTTAGGGAATTCTTTGGGTGAAATACTCCATTCTTTCAGGGATTATTTACAGACTTTGACTGCTGATAATTATGGAATTCAGTTATCCCATTCCAGAATTTATGGATGGGAAGCATTCAGTGAAGACTTCTGCTAGCTAAAGCAACCTAAACAAAACCGACACCAAAAAAAGCTTTTCTGGCACTTAATTTCCTCAGCTGTTGCTAAACCAAGGTATTTTCTTAATACGTCAGCCATGCTTAGATTGGCCTGTGTTTTACTAAAGGGCACTTGGAAGTGGAATATGAAATCACAATAACTACATGTTTATAGATGGAAGAGGAGGAATCGTTGTTTTTCTGAACTCACACATTTAATTGATTATCTTTCTGTTCTGTTTCACTAACAGTGTTCCAAACAAAACATCTGACCCTGTTGAAGCAGAGAGCTATTTGTTTTTTTCATGAACTTAATGGAGGGAGATTGAACCTACTTTTATAAGCATTCAGAATACTAGAAAACGAATGATCATTATTTACCATGATTGAATTAATAGCTAAATGAGCACTTAACATTAATAAGAAATGCACAGTAAAAAGAGCGTTAATGTTTGGGTCTGGCAACTGTGTCAAAAGCATGTTTGCTACTTATTGTACGATGGAACAGTTCAAAACAGTTCTCATGTAGCTCTGGAAATATGTTGTTCTTCCTATCAATCTTATCAATAGACTTTTTTTTAGCAATAATATGCTTTCGGATTACTGTCTAGGATAGAAAGTTTACATAAGATTTCAGCCTCTGTGTACATGTATGTGATCCAAAGTCATGCTTCATTAGGCATGAAAGCATGCTTTCATGCCTAATGGAGACTAGAACTCACTGTCTCCTGGTTCTAGGCCAACAGCACTATGCCAAATGGGCTCTCTCATTAAAATTTTGTTATTCAATCCACCAAATGGGATCCTGTTAATTTTAGAAATGTCTGAAAAATCCTTTAGAAGAGCATTTCTCAATTATATACCCAGAGTCGCTACAGTATTGGCTTTTGATATTGGCCTCCCATTGGTTGATATAGGAGTTCAAAGGCAAATCACTTGATGAGGGAGGGAGGGAGTTTAAAGGATTGTGTTTTTGTTAAAAGCAATCAATTACTTTTCTTCTTTTCCGCATCAAATCTATTATGTTTTTTTCCATTGCAATTTCCCATCTGCTTCCACTGTTCTGTAACTGGGCTCTCATTTCTATGGAATATTAAAAGTTTTTGTTAGGAAACTATTCAAATTGGTTGGTCAAAATAGCTTACTTGGACTTTTTCTCATTGAAGTGGAGAAAAACCTGATCCATTATATACCAAATAAAAGTTAAGTTTACTACAAAGAGACTAGAGGTCAGATAGAAAGCAAATCTAATTTAACCATTTGTTCTGACATGATAGTTTTTGATATGCAAGGAATTATTTCGTAAGGAAGCTCACTCAAACTAGGTAAATCAATCTGAAATGATATAATTTGGAAAAGAATTACTTTTCTACATTACATAAATTACATATTACTTTGTAATATTACATATTACAAGAATTAGACTTTGCCAAGAGATCTGATTCTGATCTACAAGCAAAAATAGAAACAATCTTGTTGCCATTTGCCATAAACCTAAAGTAATCCTTGTTTGTTACTAATTTACATGATTTTATATGTAGCTCTAATATCAAAGAAACCATTACAATTAACATACAATTTGGTGCATTACAAGCTTATCACATTATATTAAACTGCAACTATCTTTTCTATTCCTTCTACCTAGAAAATCTTCAGGAAGAATTGGACTGATAGTGAAGCGTAGATCTCTATGAGGCTACAGACTAATAAAACCATAAGTAATCCCATGAAATATACTTAAGTATTTACAATAACTGAGATTCCATTTTTTAAAGAGAAAAGATAATGTGGGATAATGTTTTCCTGTAGACTGGTGTGATCGAGAGATAGCAGGAAGCCTAATACATAATAGTGCATTAGGGCCAATAGTGGTCTATATAAAACTCACCTGACAGCAAAATGGTTAAATATTTACTAATAGGATGATGATTTAATATGTAAGTTTAAGGGTAAAAATAAAGCTTATTCATATGTCTTAAATATAAATAAAGTGTCAACTTGATAACAGACATGGGAATGCTTTACAAGTTGACAACTTTTGGAAACCTGACACAAAGGTTGAAAAGGCATTAAAAAGTAAATATGTAAAAGAAACACCTGCAAATAAATTGCAGCAGATAACACAAAAACTTGCAGAGAAACTGAAATTGAATAGGATGAAGGCATCCCCTTAAATATTTAAAAATCTGTGCAAACATAAATAACTTTTTTAAAAAGGAAAGGGGACCAGAAATACAAAAGGAAGAGGCAGTACTACTGCTAAGTTTATTTAGATTTTTCTTAAGAATTTTGATCTAAGTCATTATAACAAAAATTGAAAGGTTCATCTGAAGGCTACTCTATCAGAGACATCTACAGGTTAATAATAAATTATTACATTATTAATGGATATATACCGGTGAATAATACATTATTATATTATTAATAAAATATTTTTGCTACATAGAAAGGAATTGATTAAAGGCCTTGAGCACATCCCACATTAAAATGCATTTTGATTCCTGAGCACCAATAGATGCAAAGAGCCATTTACTGGGTTATAATTTACCATTTGGAAAGACTTAAAAACTAGAAAGCCCTCGCAGTCTAGCATGGTCTTTCTAAAGTGGTTGGGCCAATGTAACACCCAAAAGCAAGATATGAGTACCACAGACCTTCCCATTCATTTTCTCCATGAACTGCTATTGAGAAGCATTTTTTTCCCCTCTGATAATAAAGTTAAAGAGGACCATCAAAAGAAACAAATATGTTCCTCTTCCATGAGCATATTGGTAAGTGCCACCTTATCAGACACTACAGCCTTCATTCTGTAGTGGTTGAAGATGACCACCATCTCTGAGGACAGAGAAGGTTCTATTATTTTCATAAACACTTTCTACCCAACATTCTCATTTATGTCAATCAATCAGAATAGAGCTGGAAGGGACATTGAGGTTTTATAGTCCAACCCCCTGCTCAAGCAGGAGACCCCTATACCATTTCAGACAAGTGACTGTCCAGTCTCTTCTTTAAAATCTCCAGTGATGAAGCACCCACAAATTCTGACAGCAAGCTGTTCCACTGGCTAATTGTCCTCACTGTCAGGCGGGTTCTCCTTAAGTCCAGGTGGCTTTTCTACTTGATCAGTTTCCATCCATACACATGCTCTTTCCCTAATAACTGCATTATGGGCAATTTCCTTTCACCCAACAGACATACAACCAGGGGTCCTGTAGTGATCATTCTGAGAACACCCTCAGAGAGATGCAGTGAAAAGTGTCAACAATAATCAGGGTTTGCAGCAGCCACCTTCAAATTGAAGTGATGATTATTATACAGAGCTCCCAGTAGGGTAACAAGCTGCTTAAGAAAGCGGTGTGTTTTGCTTTAGTGAAGGATATGTTCCTAGCAGAAAATCCAAACCAGAGGTTGAAAGGTCAGGGCCTGTACCCAATTTATCATCTCTCCTGCCTAATGGTAAGGCTGGAGACACCATCACTTCTTACTGAAAATATCATGCTACTTGTTAATTGTTGGAATCGTTCTCTTAAAAAATACAGAATAGTTTAATTTCCATCAGGATTTATGTAACTGACACATGTGAAGAATACACATAATGTATGAGCAGTAATTTGGTGCTATATAAGTAGTATTTGCTGACTGCCCCAGTCCTGACAGGCTTGGCAGTAAACTTCAAAGCACAAAACATAAATCCAACCCAGAACAAATCATAAAAATTCTATCATCCACTAAATCATTGATATGATTTATAAACCATATAACAACCAAGAACAAATCATAATCAACCCAGAACAAATCATAAAAATTCTACCATCAACTAAATTATGTTGGGATAAATATAGTGTTTTTTTTCCAGTATGAGAAATGTAAGGAAGGTGGAGGTCAAATGTGTTTGTGGGAAAATTGTGTTCCACAATGTCCACAGACAAGGCCTTTTGTCTATGCAATGTCTCATCCACATTTTGTTTTTATAGGGAGTTGGGTGGCAAGAAAGGAGGAATTCTCAATGGGAGATATTCAGACCAGACAGGTGGATTCCATTTGGACAAAGCATTGCTTGATTTACTCAGTGAATCCATTATACCTCTATGGGGCTTTTAAGGTGCTCCCTCTGAATTCAATTAAGATAAGAAAAAGGACAGATTCTCCCACTCTTAGTGGTTTGCTGTTCTTGGAACCAGAATGCCAGTCTGATAAATGAGAAGGAAAGCAAGGAAAAGAATGATGAATAAATCTATTAGAGAATTATTAATTCTATAATAGAATTAGCTGGGGAGCCAGATGAATGCCGGGGCTTGGTTGAGCTCCAGAACACAGGTGTAAAACTCGATCGTGTCACATGACATATCATGACATATCGTGATTTTTTTGCCTTTGCAGAGCTGGGGTGGGCATGGCCTATATGTAATGCATCCAGCCCTCAAGTTGCCAGCTTGACACCCCTGCTCTAGAGGGAAAACAAAGTTGAGTTGAATATAAGTTGAGTTATTTTCCAAAAGGTAGCTTGATCTCCCCCCTCCTCAAGCCCATTCTGACTGACCGAAGGAATGAATGAAGCTTATCCATCAACACATATTTCCAATTTACAGATGCTTTGTACCAAAAGAAAGGCACACTTGCAAGGGGAGCACCATTTTCCGTCTTAAAGGTCCTTCCTTCTCTTGTTTTCCCTCTTCTCCTTCCCATCCTTCCATTTACTTACCAGTTAATAACTTCATTTAAAATGCAAACACTCAGGTGTGTAAGGAATAAACATATGTGAAAAGTTAAAAAGCCCTCCAAGATGAGATTGGCAATCTTATACTGATAATTTAAATTTGCTCCTGTATATTTTTCTTTTTGGCATGTTCATAGTTTTGTCTTCAGCATATTTTCGAAAATGGCCATAATGTTGTTATCTGAAATAACAATTTTGTGCTCTGCAATAGTAATAAATACATTTCCCCTCAAAAGGAAATGCTGCATTGCTATTTTTGCTTTTATTACCCTCATTACTTCTATTTATTTCTTCTTCTTGAGGATCTTAATAAACCATGAGGCTCTTATTAATCTGCATGACTGCTAATGGGTGTATTGTGGAAAAAAGAAAAGAATAAAGCTTTGCTATACAGTTCCAGAAGTATATGGAATACCCTTATTAAATTATTTAATAAAAGGGTTACTTTAGAACCAACACAATGGGATCTTCCTTTCCATTTCTGCTGTCCCCAGTAGAGCCCCAAATTTACCTCAGAGCCGAAGACCTTCAGATTTCTGGATTTCATCCTTGCAGGCAATTCAACTGATAGGAATTTGGATGAAAGCAAAATCAGATAAGATCTACCCAATGAGTCAGAAGTATAATGGCATTGTGATAAAAAAAAACTTGGGAAAGGGTTTGAAAAGTTGCTGTCTAGCAAATGGTCAAATAAGAGACAGCATAGCCCCCAGCTGGACAGTGGGTGAGGCAAGAGGCTTCAAGAAAGAATCTACCCTAGTTTTTTGGGCTGTAACGGAGACAGCAGGGAAAATTGAACTTTCAGACTTGCAAAACCCTGTTAACGTAACTTTACAATAAAGCCAAATTAGCATATCTGTTCCTTTTTCCTGTCTGGTCTACCTGGAAAGGCTAACAGGTAATATTGAACAGATTTTTCAATGCCTCTATACAACCTGGAGTACGCAACCTGAGTGGAGAAACTGGAGAAATGATCAAGTACCATTCCTTTAATTCCTTTGGTTTAATGCATTAATGACGAGGAAAGACTATTCATAAAAGCAAAATGGCTGATAAAGCTGAATGAGATTTTTGATACGTTATGCACATGCTAAACATAGCAGGTAGGATTGTATGCATCTGTAAAGTGGTGAATGGGGCTTTAGACATACCAAGAGGCAGATTTTTGTCTGCTACATGCAGATTTGGTAAACTAAGGTCAAACACTTTTTAAAAATGTACTTCCAATTTTTGGGGGAGTTCATAATATTCATTTTAAATAGTTAAACTCCTAATTTCTTGCAATTCTTATTTTTAGTTATGATCATGTTTACCCATATATACAGTACATTATTAAGCAAGTATTTTAAAACTCTTCTGTCCTTTTACTCCCTGATCCCTTAACTCTTTCTGACGAAGATAGCTTCCCATTAAATCTGAAAAAGATATTAAACTTTCTCTCTCTCTTCTTTTCCTACCTGAGACATGAAGCAAAGATTCTTACCTTTCCAGGAGCACACATAGTCCCATCCAACGGAGGTCCTTTCTTTGTTTTGCAGAAGTAAGGGTTATCAGGATGACTGCACCACAGCTGCTTGCAAGGATCAAAGGTGCGGAACTAGAAAAAAAAAGTATTTATATTACTAATGGCTTTTTCAAAGCTTCTATGCATTTACATTTCTGTTGGAAATTAGAATAGATTACTAAGGATATGTCCTGGATAGAGAGGACAGTTAGGACTGAACTAAGAAAATCTACAAGTATCCTGATAGCAGCTCCTATTTTGCTGTTATTTGAGTTAGACTTTCCCAAATAACTCTTCTTTAGTTGGTCTCCATGTGAATTTTGTAGTTTGTTTCTACTATCAGTTTGTTTTATGAGTTTTGTAAATGCTTTATCTACTTTGAGAGGGCTGAACAGTCTAGAAAATGTTTCTTATCTACTGGTATCTATCTACTTATCGTCCTTATCAGGATAAGAAGACACTGGTGGCTTTGAAGATACAGAATATTTTTTTACTGATAACTACAGGCTTAAACTGGACATGACTGTTATAGTAGTATTATAAATATCTAGACCAGTGTTTCTCAACCTTGGCAACTTGAAGATGTCCGGACTTCAACTCCCAGAATTCCCCAGCCAGCATTCGCTGGCTGGGGAATTCTGGGAGTTGAAGTCCGGACATCTTCAAGTTGCCAAGGTTGAGAAACACTGGTCTAGACCATTCCCCCCCAAAAGAGAAGATGATCAAATGGAACAAAGATCATTTATCACAACAGGGTCTTTTGGTCAGATCATGAAAAATCCATGGCTAGTCACTTTCTCTCAACAGAAGGTGTGTGTGTGTATGTGTGTGTGTTTGTGTGTATGTGTGCACATGCCATATGCTTTGTGGAGAGTGCTCTTCATCTGGAAAATCAAATTAATTCCATGCCAGAATTGGGAGAGGTTGTCTTCCTGTTTGAATTATTTACATACCACAGAGAGCCTCAGAAAGTCTCTGAGCCAGAAGAAAATATTACAGGGCTAAGTTTAAGTCATCCAAGCAAAAGACTTTGGTGGCCAGCTTTGCCTTAGGCAGCCTTTCCATGGAAGTCCTTCTTGCTTTACAATTAATAACCTTTCAGAATCTAAGGGCCTTTCTTTTTAATAGTATTAATTTTAGTTTACTGTTTTTGTTCTGACTGTTGTTTCAAAAACCCTTTAAATTTATGACACTTTTTGCATTGCAGCTTCCAGATTGTTTTAAAGTGGGGTGGGGGAGGTCTTTAATTATCCAATTATTGTTTTGTAAAATTCTTAGGATTTGGGGGAAAGAAGTCTGGGCATAGATAATTCAAGTCTACTACTTTTGGAGAAGCTGGATGGTACATGTATGGATTGACAGCTACACTCACTAAATAACCATGATAGGTCATTGAGTACATGCATCTAATTCCCTCCTACATAAGGCAGAAGAGAAACCCTTATGCAACCAATCCCCGGAACTCTGGGAGTTAATTGTAATAAAAGCCTCTTCTTTCCCTAAATCTTCTATTTCCAAAACCATCTAATGAAATTATAGCATCATAATTGTTAGAATTCCAGTTGTTTTGAAAACAGGATGTTTACACAACTTTCCGAGACACCTCATCGAGTGCCAGTAAGCTTTGCTCTGTACCCGTCAGCCATTTTGTCTGTCTTCTGATGCTCCCCCCGCCCATTTTCCCACAGTAGAAAATGTGGCAGGCCTGTAAAAGATGGCCTCCAGGCCTGACAGGGATGCTTTCAAAGGCCCTGGATAAGGGCCAGCAGAATTCGATTAAATACTCACAGCTGTGCACATCATGTAGCCCAAACCAAAATCAAAGCGGCACTGCTCATTCATGGAATAGTGGAGTCCTGGCAGTTGCGGAAGGGAAGGCCAATCATGGTCAAAAGGATCATCACGCAGGCAATCGTAGGAACTACAGTGGAAAAAGTCACTGTCACAAAAATGGATCGTGGGAGGTTTTAAGCATTGTGAGTTTCGGTCCATGGTTGTTCCAACATAACCAAGGACATGCTTTCTCAGAAATGAGTTCAGAAACTACACTTCATACTTAGGTATATCAAACCTAGCATTCACTTTAGTAAATTAGCATCTGAAACCAGAGAACATTTATTATAACCCTCAGTTGCAAGGAAATTCTCTCTCTATAATAAACACCTTGGGAGAGTCATCTGGAGAAGAGAAGAATAATTAAAAAAGAAGTTGCTATAAATAGAGATGAAACTATTTCCATATGCATAATAAGTGATTTATTGGCGGTTATTAGATTCATCTGTTTGGTGAAAAATGACTGGCATTTAATGGAAGCAGTTTAAATTAAATAAAAATGATTGCTATAATAATTTCATTATGTCTGTAACCTTTCTTCAGTTTTATGGTGTGGTTCTCATTTCTTTTTCTTTTTTTTTACATGTTGCTAATGGAAATATAAGCTTGAAAAAAATAAACATAAGGACAAATCTTGGCAAATGGAGCATATTTGATGCCACAAAACAAATTCTAATTGTATTTTCACTTCAAAAATTATGCTAACGTGTGTTACGTAAGCAAGAGTTTAGTAACAAGGACCAATCTGGTAATCTAACAAGATGAGTTACCCAAATCTTGGATAAGTAAACTCAAAAGTGATACCTCCTCCTTAACATCACCATAACAGAGATGGCAATTATAAGAATTCTAGTTACCACTCACAGTTTTCAGGGCATATCCCTATTTTATCTTTGAAAGAGGCCACCCTGCTGTCACAGAGACATTTATTTATCATGGACCCTTGTCTTTGCCAATGTTATTTCTTAAAAACATAAACCCCAAAAAGAGTTTTTTTATGTAATAAATATAACTTTAAAGGGACTGGAAAGATTTTACAAACATGTATTTATTCCCATGTGTTTTAACTAATAAAAAACAAATAGGATAAAAATTGATTTAAAATCAGAACTGAGAAGAAACCTATTCTGAAAAAATAAAAGATGTAACTGCTTACAAAATAGCCTTAGTACTTCCTTACAAAGCAATCCAATGAACGGTTATTTAGAAGTGAATCTTACTTAGTTCAGAGCAAATAGCAGTAGCAGTAGCACTTAGACTTATATACTGCTTCATAGTGCTTTACAGCCCTCTCTAGGCGATTTACAGAGTCAGCATATTTCCCCCAACAATCTGGGACCTCATTTTACCCACCTCAGAAGGATGGAAGGCTGAGTCAACCTTAAGCCTGGTGAGATTTGAACTGCCAAATTGCAGGCAGACAGCAGGCAGCAGAAGTAGTAGCCTGCAGTACTGCACTCTAAACCCCTGTGCCACCATAGCATAATAAATTAGTCCAGGATAACAAATTTCATTTAATTTTTAACTTTTTCTAGCAGGAAAATGTTCTGATTCATCACCATGTTTTCTAGCTAATGAAATGGTGCCATACAACTCTTGAGAATTGATCCTTCTCTATCCTTGTACTCACTGCAGGTATCGGTTCAGTTCCTGTTGGCTGCAGCGAGACCAATGGAAGCGATGGAATGCAGCCTGGACCAGTGGCGCCATTATACTTCCCATCCGCACTTCATCCCCACATCGGTTCCCTTGGCCATCGTGTTCCATGCCTAATCTAGAAGAAGACAAGTCAGGACAAAGGGGAGTGCTTTAAACGAATGAATAAAAGCAGCTGTTTATTCTTCTTGCAATGCATTTGTTCATGATTTAGTATGATTTTGCCAAACATGAACCACCCACTCACCCCCTGACTACTGGAGCCAGCATGGCTTCTGCTGTGAAGTCTGTACATCAGGACACTGTTACAAAGTGGCTTAATTTATTTTGATCCAAGTCAAAGATGGGAGTTCCCACTGGTCTGCCTTCTAGGTCTACACCATTGAATATTAGCTACAATGGTATTATGAAGTCCTGGCTCCTAAAGCAGGTTGAAGATGTCAGAATAACATAATAACAGGAAGAGACCTTGGAGGTCTTCTTGTCCAACCCCCTGCACAGGCAGGAAACCCTATACCATTTCAGACAAATGGTTATCCAACATCTTCTTCAAAACGTCCAGTGCTGGAGCATTCACAACTTCTGGAGGCAAGTTGTTCCACTGATTAATTGTTCTGTCAGGAAATTTCTCCTTGGTTCTAGGTTGCATCTCTCCTTGATTAGTTTCCATCTATTGCTTCTTGTACTGCTTTCAATGCTTTGGAGAATACGTTGACCCCCTCTTCTTTGTGGCAACCCCTTAGAAGCCCTGTATGTCTTTATGAAGATGCCTTCTAGTGCTCCATTTATTTTTACTCAATCTATTCCACTATTGTTCTGCCTTCATACAGTATTACAATGGTAGCCTTTTCTCTTGCTTGTTGGGCAGCCTTAAAAATGCTCTGCTGGCCAGCTGGTCGATAAGGTCAATGCCCTTATTATGCATCCCATAATCGGTGTGTGAATGCTTCAGCTGATTGTCATTCATGTATGTGGGGCACTGCCTCATTTGACCAAGTGGCAGAGAACTTTATCTAATAATGTGCCCACACTGCCTATTTTATTCCTTGTTGAGGCACATGCAATAAGAGTTTAATGTGAATTCTAATGGAGACTCCTTAGGATAAATTCTTGCACCCTAACATTGCTGACATCTGTGGTAATGCAGGAAATGACATTTCCCTTTTGACCTTGTTCTGTTTACTTCACTTTTCAGTCATAAATAATTACAAATGCTAGAGGAGAAAGGGGAGAAATCATGCACAGGTACAATCTTAAGAATCCCAATAAATCAGGATTTTTAAAAGGACAGGAAGCAATCAGTGCATAATATAAAAAAAAACAGCATTGACTATCCATTAAATAAAATGTGGAGGGAGATATATAGTTCTGGGAGCTTTTATACTCTTGAGACACTAAAGGTTTTTCAATTCAGGGAACAAAAAAAGCAACTCCTAAAGTACAAAAAATCCTGCCTGAGAAAATCAGGTTCAAATTCTCAAGAACGGTGCAGATAAAAGCTGTGCAAGTTAAGCAATTTGGTAAACTGTGACCATGAGTTGTTTCCATATCAAACAAACAAAATATAGGTAGTCCTTGACTTATGACCACAACTGAGCCCAATTTTGTATTGTTAAGTGAGACATTTGTTAAGTGAGTTTTGCCCCATTTTATGACTTTTCTTGCCAGAGTTGTTAAGGGAATCCCTGCAGCTGATAAGTTAGTAACTTGGTTGTTAAGTGAATCTGGTTCCCTTCTTGACTTTGCTTATCAGAAGGGCACAAAAGGGGGTCACATGACACTGGGGCACAGCAGAGGTCATCAATATGAAACAGTTGGCATGCATCTGAATGTTGATCATGGGATCATGGGAATGCTGAAAAGGTTGCAACTATGAAAACAGCCATAAGTCACATTTTTTTCAGTGCCATTGTAACTTGGAATGGTCACTAAATGAACTGTTGTAAGTCAAGGACTACCTATATACAATTCCTGCAAAACCTCTGTTCTGATCCAGAGTGGGTCAACTCCTTACTGCTTAGTATTTAAACCCCCCCTTTTTTGCATAAAGAATAATGACAAAGCTTTAAAAATCCTGGCCCTTTGCCACAAATTGGGGTTAATCTTATGCATACAAATACAGGCCTGTTCCAAAGACAACTCTCTGACCATTGCGGTCTACCCTTTACATGAGGACAGCAGCACCAGTGTGTGGAGGGAAGCTTGGCAGCTTTACTAGTATCCTAGTAGGCAATCTACTCTGCTTATTTTTAAACACGGGGGGGGGGAAAGATTGAGTCGGTGGCTCTCTTTTCTTTCCCACATGAATGACAACCAGAAGACAATTTCTGCAGCAAGGGTCAGTTTGTGGAGGCTTCCATCCATCTGTATTTAGATCAATGTTTTTGAAATTTGACAACTCTTAAAAGTTGGCTGGGCGACTCTGGGAATTAAAGTCCACACATCATAAGTTGTCAAGTTTGAAAACACTGATTTAGATTCCCTTCTTTTCAACAATAACAACAACAACAATAAATAATAATAATATTTATTATAATACAAATATAATAAAAATAAAAGACTTGAACACCCTAGTTCTACAAAAAACCACCCTACTTGGAACAGCTTATATCCTCCTATGGTACCTTAACAGTTCCTAGGTCCTTGGTTAGAACTCGAGCTGTTGAGCTACCAACTAGCCCCAAAGGGTGCGGATCTCACCAAAGATTAAACACGCAATAATAATAATAAATTAGCTGGGGAGCCTTCCCAGATAGAGACTATGCCCAGCTGCAAATCTTCATCTTCCCAAACAGAAAATAAACATTAGGAATATGACGGAGGGGATGAACTGATTCCCCTCTGTTCCCCCTTGTGCACTGGTGACTCTGTGTCTTTCTGAGAAAGAGAAAAACAATTACAACTGTTTTCTACACAACACATTTGTTCCAGCAATGCAGGGTTTTTCTCCACTCTCTTCTTTTCTCAACAATAAAATATTTTATGATGCTACTGTTGGCTAGAGAAGAATTCAAAACATGAAAAAGTCTGCAAAGGCTGGGGAGTTGTTTTTATAAGACCGTGGAAAAGAGTTCCTTTCTTCAGTGCATATGAGGAAGGCCACCAAGGGAATCCTATCATCAACTTATCCATGTGGCTGGGCAAAGCTATTGAACTTCAGAGCGCAAACAATTTGCATCTAGATAAGAATCAATTCAAATCTGATGCATAGATCTCTCCCTACCTTAGATATACTAGAAGTAAAAAGAAGAGCAATAAGGATTCTAAGCCCTATTCAGAGGTGGTTTTCTGCCGGTTCACCCCAGTTTGGGCAAACTGGTAGCGGCTGGGCAGGAGACTCCACCCACCTGCCCAGACGTCATCATGGCCGCTTTGCGCATGCGTAGAAGCACCACCAGCAAGCGAAGCGAGCGTGTGAGCATGTGCCCTCCCAGTTCCAAACCGGTAGCAAAGGTAAAAGAAAACCATCACTGGCCCTATTACAAATGCAAGCTGCATCCCCATGGGTAATGGCCATGATCTGATTAGCGAGGCTATTTAAAAATCAATTTACTAAAATGTAATGGGATTAAACTGAATACATAAATAATGAAGAAGAAATGAAGAAAAGTGGCAAATTATAAAATTAGGTATTTTATTATTTTATAATAAGGTATTTTATGCCTAAATTATAACAGAGCGAGGGCAGGAGTTATAGACTCTTTAACAGGGGAGGGGGGTTTCAAACAAGGAGGAGATGGTCACCTGTTGTAGATAATTTAGTGAATTCCTGCAGTGAGGAGGGGTTGGGCCTTGATAATGTTTAAGTTCCATTCCAATTCATATATTCTAAGATTCTGTGAATCATTTTTTTTCTTCCTGAAGACTCCCTGTATAAATGAAATAAACTAATCTGCAACTGCATCCTTTTGCTTGTAAGCTCTGACTCTCTCCACTGAAATGACTGAAATAATATCCCACCAAACCAGTGACGTGCAGTCAGGGCAGGCAGGGGAGGCAGGGCCTCACCACTGTCATCATGAAAAGAAAAAAAATGTAAAAGGAAAAAGGCTGAGCTAGTTGCTGCCAGAGTCACAGTGGATGACTCTGCTTAGTGCTTAACTGTTTAAAAAAGCCTCTAAAAAGCGCCCTCTACAGGAGGAGGCAGGAGAACCACGTGCCTCATTTAGTCTGACTTTATGATCACTCGAGCAGAGTTAAGCAAGGATTAAAAGCCAAAAAGTTCCTTACGTAGATGAGGCACGTGGTTCTCTTGCCTCCTCCCATAGAGCACGTTTTTTAGAGGCTTTTTTAAACAGTTTAGCAGAGTCATCCATTGGGGACTCTGGCAGCAGCTAGCCCAGCCTGACCTCAGCAGCTCTTGCCTTTTTCCTTTTACATTTTTACATTTTCATGATGGCAGGCAAGAGCTGAGTTGAAATCCTCTGTGAAACATCTGCAAAAGGTATGTGGGTCGGAGGGAGGAATTCAAAATTAATGTAATTTGTAAGTAATTGTAAGTAATTTGTGTGTTTGTGTGTGTTTGTGTGTGTGTGTGTGTGTGTGTACATGCGTGTGTTTGTTTCTTCACTCAAACAAACTCTCTCTCAATTTGAGAGAGAGTTTGATTGAGAGTGAAGAGAGGGAAGGGGGTAGGATTCGGAGAGGCAGGGAGGGCAGCCCGCCAGCTTTCTTTCTCTGTGTCCATGGCAGCCTGCCATCAGACGTGGGTCTTTTGCCTGCCTCTGCTGGCGGGCTGCTACTATCTTTTGCCCAGAGGCGGGCAGTTTGGGCAAACTGGCAGGCTGGTGCTTTCTTTCTTTTGCTCTGAGCTGCCCACCTCTGGGCAAAAGAAAAAAAGTGACAGGCTGCCAGCTCGCTTTCTTTTGCCCGCCTCTATGTCCGTGGTGGACATAGAGGCGGGCAAAAGAAAGCAAGCAGGCAGACTGGCACTTTCTTTCACCCGCCTGTCAGAGGTCAGGCAGGCAAAAGAAAGAAAGTGCTTTAGACAGTGGGATGTCAGGGGAGAAGACCGCCTCACCAGCCATAAACCTCACTGCACATCACTGCACCAAACATATAACATGCAGGATCATGACACCTGTATGGAAGTGCTACTTACACGTGTCCAGTTTCATGGGCTACAACAAATGCTGAGGAGAAGCCATCTTCGTGATTAAGTGTACAGCTTCGAACTGGATGACACATGCCAGTAACTGGAGCATAGCCTGTTAAGGATAAGATAAAACTCTAATGAAGAAAAAGAAAATGAAGCTCAAATAACTATTTAAGAGCACCAGTCTCCAAGTGATCTTGCAACAGAAGTCTTACCTAAATAAAAAGAGAAGCAAAAGGGAAAATGATATTCATTACAATGAAAGGTGCTGTGCTCTGAAATGGAGAGAAAATGCAGAAAGCTATGCTTTTTAAAAAAAATACCAACAGGTAAATAAGATGAGCTTTTTATGAAAAAATCTTTACCAAAGATATTTTTAGAGAGAGTTTATATAAAAGCATTTTACATGAAGGAGCCACAAATATTTTAGGAAGAAATGTGTATGGTTGAAATGTAATAGGAAATAAGGTGCAATGGCTATAAAATGAGTGTGTGTGTACAAAACGGAACCTAATCAGAAATTAGGAATGGGTATCAGATTTTCCCAAATCGAAACTTCAAAAGAGAGGTTCACTGCTGAAGTGAATCAGGACCCTATTCAGAATAAACAATAGAAAGTTGTACCAGTGATAAAGAATGTCATAAAAAGTACCTTTAAAAAGCTTTACCATCCTCATATGGAAAATGCCAAGGTGGGACCAAGACATGGGCAAAAAAACAGAATTTAGTGACTGACATTTCAGTCACCTCAGGGAAGTATGCTTTGACTTTGGAATATTCTGTTCTCTGTTCTCTTTAGTTCCTGCTTATCTGAACAGGAATAATATTGAAGAGCATCTATGACTATAATGGCGAACCTATGGCAGGCGTGCCGGAAGTGGCACACAGAACCTTCCCTCTAGGCACAGGAGCCATAGCCTGTTCCTCTTCTAGATTCTGCCATGCAGGAATCCAGATGGTCTTCATGTGCGCAGAAATGCTGGAAACTGGAATAGTAGCTCTCCGCTGCACATGTGCACACTAGGAAAATGATCTTCCAGTTTCTGGTGCATACATGCACACTGGTAAGCTGGTCTTTGTGCATGCATGCATGCCGGAAAACTGAAGATCATCTGCCGGCTGGGCGCATGCGCATTGGGCAACTGCTCTTCCAGTTTCCAGCATGTGCACACTCCCATTTTGGAACTCGGTGCCAAAAAGATTTGCCAACACTGATCTATGAACTGAAGGATTTCTCTGTGGCTTGAAAACCTTCCTAATCTGTTGTCCTTCCAACTAATCCACGTTCTTCCAAAGAAATTGTATTCATTTCATAATAATAATCCAATTACTGGCCTAAAGATGTGCATCAATATTAAATTACTCATTACTATAATCCAATATTTTCTTCAGCAGATACTATCACTATTAATATCATGATGACTGTTAATTTGCTTCCACCTCCAGCACTGTTCAGCAACCAGAATATAAACCTTGGCTCGCTCAACCAACCATCCAGTTATATAAATCAGCAGAATGAAGCGAATTCCTTATTTTCAGGAATAAAATAAAACCTGTAGATGCTGCAGGCCTTTATGAGAATCGAGTGATCTAATCATCCTTATGCAACTAAGTTACACAATCACTCCCAAGAAAACAAAAACTTGTGAGTGAAATTAAATCTGTAGACTTTACAGTACTAGGCGAGTGCAAATGCATTCAGGGAAATGCACACAATTTTGAACACAAATTAAGTAACTGAAACAACAACAACAGAGAAAAGATAATATCCACATTTATTAGTGACCGAAAACCCTTATAGATTTTTTTGCATAAAAAGGAAAAGAAATGAATTTGTAATTAGATAGATGATATAAAGAAGAGAGTTATAACTTTAGAGCAGGGGTGTCAAGGTTGATTTCATTGAGGGCCATATCAGGGTTCTGCTTGACTTCGGGGGTGGGGAGCTGGGTGTGGCCAGCTCAATCACTCATGTTGGGGCACCCATAACAGCCAAGAGTTAAGCAGGACTTTCCTCAGACCCTCCCTCATTCTCATTATAATCTTCTTCCTTCCCTCCTTCCTGCCTTCCTTCCTTTTCTTCTTTTTTCTTCCCCCTCCCTCCCTCCCTTCGTCCCTTCCTTTTTTCCCCTCTTTTTCCTTCATTCTTCTTTCTCCTTTCTTCCTCCTCCTGCAGCCCTCTGCCAGCAAAAATGTAGCTTACCAGGGGTGCATGCTGTCCTCTCATGTTCCCAGAGTAGCCCCATGGGTCAGATCTAAGCACCCCAGTGGTGGGTTTCAAAAATTTTTGGAACCTACTCTGTGGGTGTGGCCTCCTTTGTGGTAGTGGCTTGCCAGCCATGTGACCTGGTGGGAGTGGCTTGCCGGCCATGCATTTTCTTTCTTTCTTTCTTTCTTTCTTTCTTTCTTTCTTTCTTTCTTTCTTTCTTTCCTTCTTTATTTCTTTCTTTCTTTCTCTCTCTCTCTCTTTCCTTCATTTTGTCTCTCTGTCCCTTTTTTCTTTTTTTCATCTCTCTCACTCTTTTTCTTTCTTTTTTATTTTATTTTTATTTATTTCTTCCTTTCTTTCTCTTCTCTCTCTCTATATATATCAGCCTGTGTGTGTATGTGTGTGTTTGTGTGTGTGTATGTGTGTGTGTGTGTGTGTGTGTAGCAATGGTGGGTTTCAAAAATTTTTGGAACCTCTTCTATAGGTGTGGCCTGCTTTCCGGGTCCACTGGTGGTAGATTTGACGAACCGATTCTACCGAATAGGTGCGAACTGGTAGAAACCCACCTCTGAAGCACCCCATGTTTTACAGAATGAGATTAAAATATAATTATATTTATAGCTGCTGTGAAGAATTAGAAGCCTCTTCTTTATGTCTTTATATCTTGCTTTTTTCCATTTTCCCCTATGTTCTTTTATTTTTTTTCTATTATTTCTTTATTTCTTTTTCACTCTTTCTGTTCAATTTTTTTTTGCAGGTGGTGTTTTTATTATTGTTCTTAAAACCTTTCATATAAATTATTTAAAAAAGGTAACTGAAATTGAAACAGCAGGTTGCGCAGCACTTAATTATGAATGAATTCCCTGTTAACTTTTAACCAACTGATCCAACCATGTATTTAGCTAGAGAAGAAAGGATTGAATTGTAGTTTTCAGTCATGGTGTTTTATTTCCTTTTTGTTTTTATATTCCTTGAGAAAATATGTGGGCCTCAAAGCACTGCTAAAAAATCTTGTAAATGAAATATGTTCTTCAGTTCAGAAATATATTTCAAGAAATTACTACGCTTTCCAACTAAAACATTTAAGATCTGTGTCCCAAAGTAGTTGCAAGGCTATTAAATGGCAGGATTACTTTGGCTTTGTTAAGAAGAAAAATGTTGAGAAATCCCTGAACACTGAAGGATAAATCTGAAACAACTTGACAAAGGCCAATTAAAGAGAAACAGATATGGTCTGATAGTCCTTCTAAAGTGGTGGGAGGAACACATATTATTCTGCTTTCAAGTACTGTCTGAGCTGATAGATTTGTTAGTCGGGCCTTCATAGCGTATTCACGTAAGACAGCCCCCTCCAACTTGGCATCATTTAGATGCAGAAGTCAACTCTGAGAATCCCCCACTCAGTATGCTTACTGCAAAAAATTGAGAGAGTGCTCATCAGTGGTGGAATTCAGCCAGTTCGCAACTATTCGGGAGAACCGGTTGGTAACTTTCTAAGTAGTTCAGAGAACCGATTGTTGGAAGAAATCTCCTTTTGTTTTTTTCCACTTTACAGGGCTAATCCTGTAAGGAAGGCAGGAAGGAAACATTCTAGTGTTGTTTCTAGCCTAATATTTATTGACCTGCTTACAGAAACCGCCTCTCCGGTTAACCCTTATTACATTGTAACAGCTAAGGCGAAGCGTCCATTGACCTGAGTGACCTTGAGTTGGCCACACCTACCCAGTCACATGACCACCGAGCCCCACCTACCCAGATTGTCATTAGGGCAGAGAACCGGTTGTTAAATTATTTGAATCCCACCACTGGTGTTAAGATGCCTGATGTAGGCAAACCATTCCTTATCTGTTTAAACTATCTTCTCCCTAGACTTGAGACCTCGGAAAGAGAGGCCATTTAAAAGGTAAGATTATGTTGGTGACAGCCAATATTATTTTAGCCTTCAAAGTTTTTAGCTGCTAGTGTGGAGAAGGACAGACCATAGTATGTCTCAGAGAGTCATTGCATGGCTCTTTGGCTGAATGGTGGGGAGGGCTTAGCATAGCATCTCCAGGGGCTCAGTGAGAAAATAGGCCTGCAAAGGATCTATAGAATGTCATTTGTCCATCTGTGCTCAGTAGCAAAGTATTAATAATTGAGATTTGTTTTTCACTGACTGGCCTGGTTAACAGTACAAGTTAGATGGGGTGATTGGTAGTAGGTTACTTACCTTGCATTCCAGAAGGTCCAAAGTCCTGCCTTGTGAGAAAAATTGCATGGTCATGATATTCTGCATGCCCAGTATCAGGTTTTTGTTGTAGGTAGGCCCAACGACACACATTCTCTAAACTTTGAGAAGGATTGCCAATCTCAATTAAACTCATGGACTATAAAGAAAAGAAAGAAAAGAAAAAAGGAAGGAAAGAAAAAAAGTTAGGTTGATTTTAACTAACTTTTTCAGTAATACAAAGAAAATTCAGATGTAAATTTGTTCCATCATAGAGTGTTATGGAAATGCTGCATCCAGATTGAGATACCTGGTAGGTACAAGTAATTTGTTATTCTCTGAATGAGGAATTCCACAGGAAATAGGATTACAGATGATTTAAACCAAAGAAAATTTATTTTTCAACTCAGTTATATATTGATGTAGGAATCCCAGTTCTATAGCATCACCAAACTTATACATTTAATAGCATTTTTTTTAAAAACTGAGTTCTGAAGCAACATAAATATGAGGAAAATTTTGCTTTTAAAAAAATAGTCATATATGAGACAAAGAGCAGCTTTTTAGACAGAGTTTATGTTCCAACATGCCAAACACACTGAACAATTATACTACATACATACCACATCAAATGTTTATTTTATTTTTTACATTTTTAAACATTGGGAGTGGGAAGGACTGCTATTTTGGTGTATCTTTTTGAAGGAACAGGTTATAAATAAGACTTGTATTATGACTTTTGGTACAATTGATGTAGCAAGCATGCCTCAATTGTCTATTACTATATGAGTAGCTGTTCTAAACCAATTAGGCAAAATAACATCACTTGTGTGATGCTTCCAGCTCACCTATTAAAGTGGAAGAATAATTATGCTATAATATTTTCTCCCTTCTTATCCGTAGACATATCTACCCTAATTTATGTAGCCATATGGAAATAAATACTATAAAATTATATCAAGTACCTACTTTGCCTCTAATATATTAGTTGTCAAGAAAATTGCTACAGGAACTATAGTAGTAGGAGTAATGGCAGTTTCATAAAAGGAGTAGTGTTTCTTGTTTGAAAGATGACGTTTGCATAGATTATTAACCTGAATTTAAATTGATCAAACACTCTTGTAATTAGTTGAAATATCTTTATATTTTCTGCAGTCTATGATTAAAAATAAGTTATATGATCAAATATTGCTAGAATACTACCATGATTTGTGAAAGAGGTATTGTAAAAAATGGAGCATAACTCTAAGGTTCAAGGAAATATCATATATTTTATTGAAATGATAATTATTGGATTCCATTTTACAGAAAAGAGAAACAGAATACAATAGAAGTTCTTCCAAGGAATTTTGAATTCTGGAGCTGGAAATTCTAGGACTCTAGGATGCTGAAACCATGGGAAGGAAACCAGATTATTCTTTGTCTATGTAAGCAGAGCCATTTTTTTTTTGAAGTAGCAGATGCACCGGAAATAGCATTTGATATGGCTCTTCAGACCAGTGAGTGGAACTTTGATGGGATTAGGCTATGGACTGGAGCTTCTACAGTTTTGCTGACTGATTGTTGCTTTTCGGGTTTACATATATCAATTACATGGGCTCAATCTCCATTGCCTTTTGTCAATTTCATTCTGTTTATATGGAGATAAGTAATATTTCTTTCTATTTGTCACAAAAGACTGAAAGGAACTTTATGAAGAAATATAGTTCCTAACAAGATAATGTAATGTGGGGAATCAGACTTGGTTATGTCATGTTTACAAGTTCAAAAGAAAAATAGGCTTTCACTTCCTTTTGCCATTATAGGTGCTAAATGTGAGATTCAATCTATTTTAATTCTCCAAATGCACTGCTTAGTTGATGTAATCAAGTTCAGCTTCCTTTTTTTGTTATTGTTCAAGCTCCAGAAATTTTTCTATGACTCAGAAGTGACAGACACAAAACTGACCCAAATGCAGTAGAAAGCTTTCTATGCAGTGTGAGAATGGAATTCTCTGTCAAGAAAGATTTATTTATGACATTCTAAAAATGTCACATTTATGATATTCCACATTGGCTTGTAAGAAACTAAAATGAACAAATAAAAAAAAGAAACAAAACCAAACGAACAATAAATAAGTAAATCCTCCTCTTGGATTTTTATGATATATTTTAAAATGGCTTTACAAATTGCATGCTGACCTATTCACTTTCAATTGTATATATACTTATTTAAAGTAAAGTGATACATTTCACTTTTGTAGATAACTGCAGAGAAGGGGGGGGGGAAGAGAACTGATCTAAAGTTGATAGACAGGAATAATTTAATACTTGTGAATTCGTGTGATACCGAAAGCTAAATCACATGGCCTAGAAACACATCACACTATGTAATTGATTACAAATGCCCTTACACAATAAAGCTAAGGGCTGTAGTCTGAATGTGGAAGGAAAACTTCCCTACATGGTCTCGGATCAGGTGTAGAAAGCAGTTTCTCTTCCTCATGACTGCAGCTGCTTGCTTTTCTCACCTGAAGCCTCAGGGTTGGCCTGCTGCAGCTGTGCTCAAGCCAAATTACTCTCAGCCTGCTGCATGTCCACTTTCTCTCCCATTAACCACTCCCCTTACTTGGACTCACAGCCTCTTGACACCGTGTGAAATATCTAGCAAAAATCATACTATTGCATAGAGGTGCAAAGTTGCACAGCGAAACTTGATAGAAAAGAAGGTACAATTAGCGTAAATAATACATAGGAGACATCCTAACTGGTATGTATCGTTCATTCACTCCCTCCCTATAATGGACACAACAGTGCTAATGCCTGTATTTTAGACACAAAGATTTGGAGATGGGAAGATGGGGACTTAGGCTCATGTAGTAAGTTTATAGTGTGAGATATTTTCCAGAAATAAGCATGAACAACAATCTTTGATTAATTTTCAGGTAGATACTCTTCATGGCATCATGCAATCTACCTAGCATTTGCTGCAACTCAGTTAAGTTCTCAGCTAACAAAAAGGTAATATCTGTATACATAAGTGTACCTATATCCATTAGCCCCATCATCCAAATTCTTAAATTCATCAAAGCACTCCGTGTATGTATAAGCATTGCACAACACCTAAGGAGACATCATGTACTGCTATCTTGCTTCCTGCTTAGTACTGATTTGTTTAGCCAGTTGTCCATTTATTCTCGCAAGTGCTTTACTTCCATGTTATGGAATTAACATGGAATTAAACAACCAACCTCTGCACTGGAGCAGAGTTCTGTCTGGCTTTCCATGTATATCAGTGGTGGGTTTTAAAAATTGTTGAAACCTACTCTGTGGGTGTGGCCTCCTTTGTGGGAGTGTCTTGCTGCCTACGTGACCGGATATGAAATTATGAATTATACTTAGATTGGTCCAAGTAGCAAGTTACCAGATCCTTGCCAGTGGTAGGTTTCAAAAAAATTTGGAACCTCTTCTGTAGGTGTGGCCTGCTTTCTGGGTCCACTGGTGGAACCTCTTCTAACCGGTTCGGTAGATTTGACGAACCGGTTCTACCGAATAGGTGCGAACTGGTAGGAACCCACCTCTGATGTATATACACCTTAGCTGAGGACAATGGCATGTTTTGCAAATTTCTGCTTTACTAAACACATTCAATAGTTTGACAGGATTGCTACAAGCTGAAGTCTTTCAATAATCAATGCTTAACTTCTTTTATTCTTGTTTTTTTAAATTACTGTTAATTAAATTACTGATAATTACTATTAGTGCCATTACAATATTTCTGATATTTCTTATCCTTTTCTAAAACCAGATTGAACTTCTGCCATCTCCTTTAACAACTCTTGTACAGCTCTAATCTGCATTGGATAAGCCTAAATACTATTTTGCTAGCCCATGAAGTTAAGGATATTGTATAATTGTTTGTCTACTCTGTTGAGTCATCTTTCTTTGGTATTGATATTGGGCACTGCATTGTCCTCCAGATTTGATGGCATAAATACGGTAGATGAAAACGTTTGCAGACTTTTCTGTTACTTGCTACATTTCTATAGATACAGTATTCCATTAACTCCTGTAGCTTTCTAATTTGATAATTATCATAATCCTGATCTATTTTCAGTACTAGAGGTTATTGTAGGTGGGGAATATCTTCTAAGAATGTCTACTTCTTGGAATTCCAGAATATCCTTTTCATCTTTGTTTTATCTCCTTTAAATCAGTTACCATCATTGGCGTCTTTAGCAGACCTTCTGAGTTTGGGATCTTCCAAACTGGAGATCTTTTGGAAGACTTCTCCTGTTTTCCCGTATTTGTTTCCATCTTTGGTATCTACAGATGTTGTCATAATATTGTGTTTTGTCTTTTCTAGCAACTATTTGTTAATTCTTTATTATAATCCTTCCCAAATTCTTTATCTTTCTTGGCTTTGTTTTCATTATTCTTCATGGCAATTTCCGTTCTTTTTTGGGGTGGGGGACATACCATTGGCTTTCTTCTTTTCTTCTTGGAATTTAACAATCTTTTTTCATATTACTATTTTCCTATTTTATAAAATAATTTATGACTTCCTTTTCATCATTTTTTCTTGGCTATTTAACATTTGTAGCATATGTTTCAATTCTGCCTTTGACATATCATTTCATTGCCATATCAAACTGCAAAATACTTGCTTTAGCATTTCTTCTCTTTAGTTTAATTTTAAATAATTTCATAACTTTTGTTTTCATTTCCATTCACTCTTTTGGAAGCTTTTTGCTTAGCCTTCCTTATTCACTTAAATTTCAAACAAAATCACCCTTCAAGTTCTATTCCTGTTTTAATCTTAACCATTCCTTGTTATCCTTGACTGCATTCTTTGTAACTAGAGTTTTCCTTTTATTCACATCACACAATATATTTTTCTTGTCCTCATTCTATTTCGAGCAACCCACCTCCTTATATGCAATTTCTTTATTCATAGGCTTATTCCACTTTATCATTCCACATGGCATTCTTTTTCTTGTTTCCACTGGTGTAATTCCACACACTTCTGTGGTACTCTGTAAACTATTGTTCTTCACTCTATTTAAAGCAACTTCTATATCCTCTTTCCATATGTAAAATTATACATATTTATACAATTTTTTTCCTGCAATCATTCTGTCTCCCCCATCTCTCGTATCCATTTGTTTCAAGGGCCACTTTTATCTTTATCAAAATGCTGATCTTTACATTCTGAATGTCTTGTTCCCCTTGTATATAATTGGAATTATGCATCATTGATAAAACATCATTCATGTTTCAATCATATATATTTCTTAGCCAGAAGCACATATGAAAAAAGATGCTTGAGCCACATATTCAACTCATCAATTCCCACTTTCCTTCACTTTTGGATTTCGAATGTGGCAGCCACCTTCTCTCTACTGATTCATCTCTTTCCCATCCATCCATTCCATCTAACAGATTCGCCCTCCCTGCCTGCATTCATTTAGAGTGCTGCACAATTTCTCCCAAACTCCTCTCTAATCCCATTATCACCATTCACTAGAATGTAATAGGTAAACCTATGGAATATACCAATTTTACTTTGTGACATTGAGATCCAGTTTAGTGCAGTGTTTAAGGCATTTGGCTAGAGACTAAGAAACAGTCTCCAAGAATCAGACATGAGTGTACAGAAGGAAAACAAAATATTTTGGAATACATGTAGTGCATTGATGCATAGTCAAGACTACTGACACCCCACTTCCTCCCCTCAAAAAACAGAAGATGAAGGAATAAGGTATACATTTTCAAGTAGATTTTGGAGTAATCTTCCAGAAAATAAACTAACCAAATATACTCAGTCCAAGAATAAGCCAGTACACTTAATCACTGTTTGTAGTACGCCCAACTAGTGGAACTTGTCAAGAAATAATTTGTCTCACTGATTTAAATGGCTCTACCTTTGTGTGTGTTTTCATGCCCGCGTTCCCGCACACACATGTCTGTAAAAGAATGCAGAAAAGAGACTCCTTTCTTTAAACAATAAAAGTTTCTTATCAGCTAAAAAAACTTCTCCTTCAAATTACCCTGACTTTGTCAGCCTTAAAAGACTGGAATTTTTACTGCCAGACGAAGACTTTAAACTTGCTTTTCTCGGAGATTTTGCGATATCCCCGAGATCAGCAAGATGTAATCTTCCTGTTCACCATCTCTTCGGGATGATTTAGGTCCGTTAGAACCCCCCAGCAATAAAAGTATCGAGTGCGATCTCAGAGCTTTGAAATCGCACGTCGTCTCGTCATGGCATCCAGGCTCCGCCCCTAGTCCACAAGTCTTAAAGCTGTCAAGTTTGAATACCCCTGGGGTTTTTTCTAAAGGGTTAGGGGTGCAAGGGTCTTGTAACTTGACAGCTTCAAGACTTGTGTGCTTCAAATGCCAGAGTTTCTGAGCCAATATTTTGGTTGTTAAGCAAGAGCATTGTTAAGTGAGTTTCACCACATTTTACAAGTTGGCCATGCCCACCCAGCCACATGGCTGGCAAGCCACTCCCACCTGGTCACATGGCTGGCAAGCCACTCCCATCCAGTCACATGGCTGGCAAGCCACTCCCACCTGGTCACATGGCCGGCAAGCTACTCCCACAAAGCAGACCACACCTACAGAAGAGGTTCTAAAAATTTTTGAAACCCACCACTGCTGTGATCCTTAGAATTATGTAGCCATCTTACATGATCTCCCAGACAGACAAGCTCTGCTTGAAAGTGATAATAAATTCATGCCTGAGAAATAACATGGAATGTTATTAGTTCTAGTGCATCAAATCTGAACAGCTATAGATGGAATTGTTAGCACTCTATGCTGTTGTTACCAATTACTGCAGGGGAAGGACTTTAGATAAAATTAAAACATGCCTCTGAGTGACTAACACATTTCTGATATAACTAGAGAAACTGTAACATAAACAAATCTGGATAGATCCACATATTTTAACAGGATCACATCCCTCTTTGCATTCCAAGAGTTTCCTAAAATTAATTTAAAAAAATGTTTATTGTGATATGAAACTAATCCTTATGATCAGGCTGAAAGGAAGGAGGAAGTGAAACAAAACAACATGGATACCATGCAGGAAAAACTAATCACTTTTAAAATGTACCAACATATATTTTAAATTTTGTTTGCTTATTTAGGTTGTGCCATCTGCTCTGATTGTCCTCTTAGGGTCTCAGAGTTTGTAAAATAATATTAAAAGTAGATAAAGTGGAATTTTGACCGAAGACAGATAAAGTGACACAGACATAATACAGATGGGTGTCTTCCTGTATAATGAACACATTTCAAATGGAATTCTTGGCTGTTGCTTAGTAAATCCTGGAGATAATTGAAAAAGGAAAAGAAAAAAATCCCGGAGAAACAATGGTGAACCAATCAATTTGACACAAGTAGATTTGTCCAATCTATTATGCCTTTCCAAGAGAAGATTTGCCCATGAACTTGGCAATGTTGCTTGATGTAAGTTGCTTGGCAAAACAGCTGCAGCATCTGAGTTAAGAAAGAGCCTGCCAGACATGCTGTGGTAACCTCCAGCTTAGATTACTTTACTTTGGGTTGGCCTGCCTTTAAAATCTAGCAAAACACTTTCACCAGATCTTGATTGCTGTGGTCAGACAGTTGACAAAAATAACTAAAGGGCCACGTTATCCCCAGTCTTTAAGGAAGTGTATTGATCTGTAACGGAGATTTTGGACATTCTGAAATGGTTGCCCGAAGGAGCACATCTGATCTCTACGATCTCTAACTTGAAACATCTGTTTTCAAAATTCATAGAAAACCACTAAAATATGCGGTGAGGTTAGCAAGAGAAGATCTTTTGAAATCGCTTTCAGTTAAATGCTCTGCTATCATTTTGGAAAAATTTTGTTTAGGAAAAAAAGTGGTCTCTCCTGCTCACCTTCCATCCTGAGTCGAGTTATCTTTGTACTGGCGAAAAAAATGTTTTCATAGGTCTCTTCTATTTATTATGCTGAATGGTACTTTTAATGTGGCTGGATTGTATCATTTTATAGACTTTGTTCATGGGCCTTTTAAGAAAGTATTGCTTAAAAGCCACTCAAGATGGAATTCATACTTTGCTGAGAGTTTTTTTTAAAAAAATGTCTCCACTGTGTCTATTCATAATTCCAGGCAATCATTTCCTTTTTCTGGAGGCTCCGTTTCTGTCCTCTATCATTTCTCTCACACTTCCTTTATAGTCAATGTTTCATGTTCAAAGTACATTTAGTGCTCAATGAGTTGATCCGCATCCACTTTCCTTCTTCCCTAAATATATTTGCAGAAATGCCTTTGAGTTTAATAGTAATGCTGTTTCTGGATTTATTTATTTATTTATTTGCTTGTTTGTTTATATGGCATCAACCCAATGGCTCAAATTTTTTTGACTAACCAGTCAGTTTATTCAGAAGACAATGTCTCCAAAAATGTCCCTCTCCTTTCATCTTTAAAAGCAGCTGCCTTCCCATAACTACTGCCTTTTTCAATATTAATTTGATGAACTGCATTTTTCTACATACCAACAGTCCAATGGTGGGATTCAAATTTTTTTTTTTTTGCTACCAGTTCTGTGGGCATGGCTTCGTGCCATGGTGTGGCTTGGTGGGTGTGGCTTGAAGGATGTGACAGGGGAAGGATACTGTAAAATCTCCATTCCCACCCCACTCCAGAGAAAGGTTACTGAAAAATCCCCATTTCCTCCCAATCAGCTGGGACTCGGGAGGCAGAGAATAGATGGGGCGGGGCCAGTCAGAGCTAGTATTTACTGGTTCTCTAAACTACTCAACATTTTCACTACTGGTTCTCCAGAACTGGTCAGAACCTGCTGAATCCCACCTCTGCAGCAGTCCACTCAATTAAAAACCCAATATAAAAATAATGAAAACAATAACCCCCACCCCATCCCTGGTGATAGCAAGCAATCAAACAAGCCACTTGATGGGCTCCATCCCACTCTGGATTCCCCAAGTCTGTTAGTAAAACCAGGTCTTCAGGGCCTTTTGAAAGAATGTCAAGGTGGGGGCTATTAATGACACTGCTTGGCTAAATAAAGATTCACAACCAGAGATTGGATTTACTGATAGAGAACAGTACTAACAGATTATGGTTAATGCCAGAAAATAAATGAAAATGTTTGTCTGATGAATGCTGCACTTGATCTTAACCAAAAGGCCAAGAAGCAACATTATTATATAAGCTCGAAAATGGAAACTTTCAAAACACATCCATTAGATGGTGCTCCAGCTGTAACTTCTGACAATTCTACACATGTATACCTACTGGGGATGAAATGGTTATCTTGTTAGATTTATAAATGGACATTGTTAAGTTAACAAATTTAAAAGTAACACAGCATGCCTGCATGAGGCAATCTGAAATACTGTATGTTCATTTGCTGTCAAAAGTGACTGCAATCAAAAATGCATTTCAAAATATTTTCCTTCAAACTATTTACTTAGATTAGATTATTTCCCACTGTCATTTGAGCTAGGCAAGTTATTGTGAAAGGGGGGGGTGTAGGGGAGAAAAAGCAAGAAAAGAAAAACAATTATTGGTACCATGGTAACAGAATCAACAATACCAACAATAAAAAACTCAACTAGCAAATTGGCATTTTGCTTTCAAAGCACTGTGAGCAATATCTCATGGCAATGTTTTATTAGATATTTTTCTCTCTAATAACACTGTATTAAATATGCGTAGGAGAAATAGTACATTCAGAGTAAATATAAGCCAAAAGCACATCTGAAAAGAAATGTGTAATTTAGATTTTTTTTAAAAAATTATTGCTTGTTCCCTCTTTTGTAAAAACTAAGTAATTATATAGAACAGAGGTGAAAAGGAGTGATAGAGAGAAACTTATAAGAATAATGTTTTACTTTTCCTCAAAATATTCACTGAACGTTTGTGATTCTAAATGCAATTATTAAATGAAGTCATTTATTTATGTCCAGAATCCTTTATAGATTAGAGGTCATAGCCTGCATAAAATAGCATAAGCACATTTTATATAAATCTGTGGATTGATTGTACTTGGGGTATTTGAAGCAAAATTGTTCAAACCAATTCTATTCTTATTTTCAATAAGGAATGCTATTATTATCATCACACGGATACAGCTAATGCTGGTCACCTAGATCAGTGGTCCCCAACCCCCGGTCCGCGGACCGGTGCCGGGCCGTAGAGTACCTGGCACCGGGCCGCGCAGCGGCCGGGGGCCATGATCGCTGCAGCGGCCGGGGGCCATATTTGCAACTTTGTAGTCCTCATGAACGCACCCTTTCTCTGCCCCCCCCGCCGCCCCAGATGTGCGGGGCTGGGGGGGCGAGGGGAGGCCCGATCTCCCCCCCGCCCTCTTGCTCTGCTCGCCCCGGGAGGGAGGGGGCGGCGGCGGCGGCCTCGGCCCGAACTTGGGATGCTGCTGGCGGAGGCTGCCTGGGAGGCGAAACTTTGTCCACGGACTCGCCCGGCCCGCCTGCCCCGTGGAATTATGAGGGGGGGGGCAGGAGGGGGTGGCGGTGCTTCATTTTCCTCCCAAGGAGAAACTAAGGTTGCGGGGGGGAGGGGCACAGTGCGGCCGTTTCGGGGGAACTTGGGGAGCTTCGTCGTTCCGAGAGGCGCTTCGCGCGCAGCCCCACCCAGGTGGGAGATGTTTTCCTCCGCCGAGGTGGGGAGGGGGGACTTTACGTAAGACTCGCGGCGCAGCTCTGCCCCCCCTCCTGGAGTGTCACCTGCCTCCCGCCCCTCCCCCCTGCCGCTCCGCCGAAGCGCTTTTTGCGTCAGGCCGGCGGGGCTCTCGGGGGCCCTTCGGCCGCAGCCCGCCTTCTCCCCCTCTTCCCTTCATGGAGCGCGGTGCGGAGGCCCACCCCCTCGGAAGCAGCCGGCCTCCGCTGCGCCAGCCGCCCGCCCGAAGTAGGACACGGCGCCATCTTTTTCCCCCGCCGAAGTGCAGCGAGGAAAAAGGGCTGCCTGAGCGAGCGGATCACGGGGTCGGTTCCCCCTCCCTTCCCCCGGCGGCCGAGGAGGAGGAGGAGGGCCGGCCTCGCAGGCTGTCGGCCTTGGCGTGAAGGAAGCCCCCCCCCACCCTGTGGAACGCGCGCCCAGGATGGCCGCCTTCCCACCCGCCGGTCCGGAAGGCCGAGGGAGGCTCGTCTGACTGGTCCGCGGCGATAAAAAGGTTGGGGACCACTGACCTAGATGATACCTTCTCTATCTTAATAAAAGTGTTGTATAAAAACCTCAATTGATGGATAGTACTGAAAATGTGATTGAATCATACGGATACCCAAGAATGTACGGGAATAACTGTTTCTCTTTAAACATATGTTTTAAACAAATGTCTACATACAAAGTAATAAACATAAAAGTATGATTGATCTAAAAGTTCACAGCTAGTTACAACATTCCCATCTCTAATGCCTACTGAAAAAGCAAGTTTTCAATGACTTTTTAAAAGCCAGATTAGTGGCCATCCCAATCTCCTAGGGGAATGCTATTCCATAGAAAAAGGGGCAACTGAAAAAAAACCTGTCTCCAATCCTGAGAATTACATTACTTATTTACTGGAGTTTTTAAAGAAGAGATTGGACAACAATTTGTCTGAAATGTTATAGGGTTTCTTGCTTAAGCAGGAGATTGGACTAGAAGACCTCCAAAGTCTTTTCCAACTCTTGTTACTCTATTATTCTGGAATTGATGAGCTCTTCAGAGGGAAAAAGAGAGGGACAAGAAATTTAAAGGAAAAAAACTCACCTTACAGGATGAATTGACATATGAGTGTGGTGTAAGTAAGCTTTGCTTAAAAATTGAATGCTTGTGGGGAGTTACAACAAATGGAGTGTGTACAATATAGTTTCCTTTTCTTTTTCTAAGGTCATCCTTTTTGTTGTCTTACTCTGTTTCTGTGTTCTGTAAACATTTACTCCAAAAGAGAACAGCATATTATATATTATATATGCTTTGAAATAATGTGGTTAAGGGATGGGAAAAGTTTTGATAACTATTCAAAGTTACATTAAAAATAACTTTAGAAAATGTACACCTGCCTTATTTGGAACTCTGTAGAAATCTTGAAATTTGGTTTCCCTGTTTTGGCAAAATATCCCAAGATATACAATGTGTATTATGAAACAAGGTTCACTGAGACTAAGTGTAAAATTTTGTGTGGGATTTGGGAAATTGAAACCAATCTCTTTCCATGTTCTTGGTGAACTGAAGCTACCATTTAAGACTAAATCTGATCAGACTATTCCAGGATTAATGGAGAGAGAAAGTTGGCGAACCATTGCAAGCCAAGAAAGTTATTTTGATTTTTCAGGGTCTTAAATTTTAATTGCTGCATAATTCAAAGTACTCCTTAGCCAAGGAAAACTTAAACAGATTTTGCATCATCTTGCAGCAATAGTATAAACAACCATAAAGCCTTGAGAATAGAAAAAGAAGACTGATTCCAGCTGGATCATGACTTTAAGGGACTAAATGCTACCAAA
Source organism: Thamnophis sirtalis (assembly GCF_051295495.1). Classification (NCBI taxonomy): domain Eukaryota; kingdom Metazoa; phylum Chordata; class Lepidosauria; order Squamata; family Natricidae; genus Thamnophis; species Thamnophis sirtalis. Next base: position 90,553,783 of record NW_028261383.1, on the reverse strand, counting down.
AGGTTTGCTTAATAGTTACATAATGAATTTCTCATCTATATAGCATAAGTTCCCAACTTGTCATCTTTACCTCTTACCATTATTAAGTATACAGTGGATGAATGCAACTGATTTTTAGAAGCATTAAGACAAGTAACAAGCACATTTGTTTTATTATCAACTCACTGAATATTTTCAAAAAGCCACTATTAATAATGCTGGAAGCTGGGCCTAATTAACATGCACTTTGTCCATTTTCTTTGTCATAAAAATATGTCATAAAAAATTGAAGAAATGACATTTTTTAAAATTCCTAGCTTGAATTAACTGACAATTATTTATTCTGTTGAAAGCTAATTTACTGTATTAACAAATTCCCTAAACGTAGAGAAAGTAGTTGCTATGCAACTATGGAATGTCTGGGTTATGTGGAAACAATATATGTGATATATTCTACTTAAAGTGATAATGAGCACCACTGCCACCATCATCCTGAAAAGTGATGCAATTGGCAATGGTGCTTTTGGTCACCTGAGGCTGAAGAAAAGTAAAAAGCTGTTGTTGGAAATCTGAAGTTGTTGGACACTGAAAGACACTCCAGAAATTTTTTGGGGAGGTCTTCTCTGGCCTTCTGGATTGAGAAGCCCTTGAAAGACTCATTTTCCAAACTACTGTCTACTTGCAAGTTGTTTCATCACACTATCAGACACAGCCTTACAAAGAAAACAATGCAAATGATGAAAATATATATCAATCACCATTTAAAGTTAGTGCTAAAATTATACTTACTTTTCCATAGCTCAGCAGGATGATTCTTACCAGGACAACGTTAATATGGGCACCTAAAGACTCATCATGATAGATTTCATTAACCTACAACAGAACATGAAAATATCCATGTAACATGACAATAGTGAGGATAAAGCCATATGTTAAAAACGTTTAATTCCAACTCTACTTAATAATAGCATATTTACCTAGCCATCAAGCTGCAATACTGTATAAAATTATTGGAAATAAAATGCTAGCTGTGACTTTTTGAAATATTGTTTTATTTCCCCGACATCAGAAAAGAACATGAAGGATTATTGCTAAGGCAGAAAAGAAAAAAAGCATCTTTCTTATGCTTAGGTTATAATTTGTATTTACTTGTTAGTTAAGGAAACTTTCCTATTCAATTAGTTCTTGGTATGAATAGTGATACAAAACTATAAAAAAATGTGACAGTGATATTTAAGATTTACCTGCCTCATAGGTTTATGGATTGTAAAGTCATTGTACCTTGTCACGTTTCTGAATAGCAATAGCACTTAGACTTATATACTGCTTCATAGTGCTTTCTAGGCAGATAAGAGAGTCAGCATATTGTCCCCAACAATCTGGGTCCTCATTTTACCAACCTTAGAAGAATGGAAGGCTGAGTCAACCCTGAACTACTTAGAATCAAACTCCAGGAGTGAGCAGTGAAATAGCCTGCAGTCTAACCACTAAGAGGTTAGCCTGCAGTCTAACCACTAAGCAACCATGGCTCTGTTATCAATGGTATAAGAGAAGAGATACAACCATTCTTGCCTAATACCAGCTTTCTTAGAAGACGCAGACTGAATGGGTGCCTTTGACTGCCTTTGCCTCTCATCCTACAGAGTTTTAGCATCATGTACATACTATGAAATGTTTGAATAATCCTAGAAGTATGCTTTATCTTAGTGAACAAAGATATAAACCATTCTGTGACTCAATCATGTTTTTGTTAACATAGCTGTGAGATGTGTTTGTTTATTACTTTTTAAGATTAAAATTAAGTATCTCTGAGAACTGCCAAGTCTTCACAAATCCCTTCCTCACAAACAAGGCTCTCTATCACAGTGGAAAATGATGTATACATTGATTGATTGTGTGTCATCAAATCAGTGTCAGCTCTGATTGACCGCATAGATAGACTGTTTCTAAGATAGCCTATACCTAACATGTCTTTTAGGTCTTCCAACAGTACACTAATCAATAGTGTAACTGGGTCCAACCAATTTGTGCTGATTATCTTCTTCTTTCCTCCTTTCTCAGAATTACAGCCTTCTCTAGAGAGCTAGGTCTTTGCAAAATGTATCCAAGTAGATAAAATTCTCATTTGTACCTCAAATGAGAACTCTGGGTTGATTTGTTTGACAATCCATTTGTTGTTGTTTTTTTGACTATATAACATATTATCAGAAGTCTTCTCTAACATCAAAGTTCAAAAGCATAAATACTCTCCCTATCTGGATTCTTCAAAGTCTAACTTTCAGTTCCATAGATTGTCACAGCAAATACCATAGCTTGCATTATTCTGATTTTTGTAGGTACAGACACATGCTGCCATCTAAATATATTTTCCAAGGACTTCATGACTGTCAGTTGTGAGTTCCGGGTGGTACGGCCCGATACGAGGGTAGTGGTGGTAACTGGGAGCAGTAGCTACCATACCGGAATGGTGGGCCATTTGGCCCGCCCACCCATGTTCCTTACCGCTTTTTGAAGTAAATGGGCCAAATGCGCACGTGCACACAGCATGTGGCACAAGTGTAACCTCCGCCAAGCAGCTGAGTGTCACTGGGCAGCGGCGTGCACATGCGTGCATAGCGCAGTTGCCTGCCTTGGACCCCTAGCACCATTGAAGCGTACAGTTGCGACGGAATCCGGAACCCACTACTGCTGCCCAACCAACTTGCTTCCTTAATTGTTGATGGTTGATCCTAAAAGGCAGAAGCTATCTAAATGTATACAAATAAAGTTGAGTTCATGCAGTTGATTTTAATGATAACAACTGTGGCTGAGTGTGATGCAGACCAAACCACTGTTCGTATAGCTAAAAGTTTTTGTTTTTTTTGAAGTTCATGAAAATGAAGAAATGAATGGCAAGATTTCAAGTTTAATATTATTTCAAGTAATTATTAGTTTTATTCACCCATTAGAAAACTTACAGGCAACTTACAAAAATGAAGCTTGATAGGGAACTTACACAATTAAAATATTTCTCAATAGTTTCCAGAAGGATGGCTGTTTTAGAGTGGATTGTAACAAAGACAACAGTCTTCTGGCACGTTCAAAGGCTCATAACATTATAAACCTGGTTTCATACAGCTTGCTTCATTTCTGAAGTTATATGTCTATAGAAATTCTCAGTCATCCAGGTCACGGTTGTCCCCAAGGTGCTTTTTCAAGAGGCAACTGAACTTTCTGCTTTTCCTTTGAAGATGTTTCGCTTCTCATCCAAGAAGCTTCTTCAGCTCTGATTGGATGGGGGGGGGGGGAATGGAAGGATTTATATTCCTTGCAGACAGCTGGTCATTTTCATTCTTTTAGTGGGTCGTTAAAGTCATCTGGAGGTTTATGTCAACAGGGTCACTTGAGTGGTGCAAATTCGTGTGGAACTGTTGAAAGGACTGTGTTGTAGATTGGAGATAGATGATGAGAGGCGAAATGCCTTCAAAGAAAAACCAGAAAGTCCAGTTGTCCTCTGAAAAAGCACCTTTGGTTCAGAAGTTATACAGTCCCTGAGTCAAAAGGAGATCTCGCTGCGAGAGACTGGGACAAATACCCATGAACTAGAATTTGGTACATTAGATTTGGAAAGAATTATCCTCACACAAATGCATATGCCCATTTCTATGAACAAACATACAGTGGAGAGAGGAAAAAACTATAAACAGCAAGTCAGAGGGAAATGAAATTCAATCCCACCAAAAACATTGAGGCAATGAAATGAAAGCATGAACTTTTCATAACAGCAGTACTGAGGATAGCAGTTTAGCAGGTTAAACTGCTAAAAAAAAACCCTATATTTAATAGTCACTTTAGATACTATGATGACGGTTGGGATAATAGACACATAGCTGTTTCTAGAAAATTAGATATTCTGCCAATCATTATTTATACTGGACAGAAAAGCATTGTTATGGCATTGGGAGAATAACATAGCTAATAAATAGGCTCATCACTTTGTAAAGCGGGCTAAACATATAGAGCATCCGTCTATGTTGGATTAGAAGAGAAATTTGTCCCAATTCCAACTATGAATATGCCTGTGGAAGTTATCCATGGGCTTATTCCCAATGGATGGATTACAGTCTTCCTTCCTTCCTTCCTTCCTTCCTTCCTTCCTTCCTTCCTTCCTTCCTTCCTTCCTTCCTTCATTTCCTTCTTTTCTTCCTCCTCCTCCTCTCTCCTCTACAGACAGGTTTGAAGAAAATGTCATTGATACCATTTCACTTTAATCACAAAGGTGATGGTTGTGATCATCATGATGATAGTTATTCTCCTCTACATACAATTTGATTCTGTGCACAGCAGCAGCAACGTTCAAGTTGAAAGAGTTGAGGTAAAGGGAGACAATAGAGGAATACTGTCTGCAACATTACATCTCCCAGTTGGTGGTTCAAATTACACAGTTAGGGAGATCAATCCTGCAGGTCCAAGTTATGCAGTGTAAAAGCAACATTAGAGAATATGAAATAAATCAAATAACAGGTAATAAGCTTTCAGGTAAAACTCAGTTCAAGGATAGTGGAAAAATAGATGCCTTAGTGCAGAATACATTGCTATAAATGCAAGAGTCTTAGAATTGGCCTAAAAATATGGAGGGCTTCCATTGGATTGTCCTTGAATAACACAGCGGTCTTAGATGTATGATATATGGCTACTAGATAAATTGCTCTGGGTAAAAAGAAAAAGTCAATTCCCTGCCTAGACTGAGAATAATATTACGTAAGAAGAGTTTTTGTCCAGAAACAGTGAGAATTTGCTCCACAGGGATTCCAGAAGCAAACAAATTTACAATAAACAGAAATGATTGGGAAAATTCCTTTTCCCATGCTTTGGCATGTGTCTATGTCTGTGTGTGTGCTTGTGTTTTTGAGTTGAAGGTTTACTCCAGGATTCACCATGCTCACTAATAATCTTTTGCATCCCCGTTCCTGAATCTGATGCCTCCTGGCTGTGTTAAACTGCAGCTTAGTACCATACACCAACGTTTGTAGAAGACTAATGCCACCGATCTCATTTCTCCTTAGCATTCAATTTAGAAATCAATAAATTTACAATCATTTTGCAAATATATGGTGTTCATTCAAATAAAACAATGTGCAGCTTGATGCCAGGTTAAAAAGATCAAGAAATAATGTTTGGCCATGACATTTATTTCAATGAAAATTATTGTCATCGTCCCCCCCTCTCCCTCCCTCCCTCCCCCCTCCCTCCAAACCAAGGCATGTGTTGGGAAAGGACTCAAGCAGGGAATTAGACTTGAATCCTTGCATTGCCACAAGAGATGCACTGCTACCAACATCCCACCCCCCCTCAACCTTATCTATCTGCTCCCAAGGGAAGGCAAGCAGTTTGGGGTAATTCCTGTATTATATGCAGAATACAATAAAGTAGTTTGAATTCTACAAATATGGATTGGGTTGGTTTCACCTGACATCAGGACATACAGACAATAATACTGAAGTACTTATATTGAAAGTGATTAGCTGCAGAAGAATATTTTGATAGTTGTTTTAATGTGTGTTTTCTCAAGGGGAGCATAATTACCCTGTTGATTTAAACACCTTTAATACTTACTCAATCTCCCCTGAGAATTAAGAAAGTTGCAATTCGCAGAGGATGGCTGTGGATTTCTAAACAGATAATCCTCAGTAGGTTTAGCAATGCACAACTCCCCAGATACCGCAGAAGAAACATGATGGCAGTTAAAACGAGAGAGATAAGACTACATTGTTATCATTACCTGTTCAAACATGCCTGAACCTATGCTCCACAGACAGGTTCCAGCATTCCCCTCAAGGTAGGCTATAAAGTGCAACTTTTCAACACATATTCATAACCAGTCAATTCATGAACAAACAGGCAGAACAGAGGCAAGTCAATTACAAATATTTTAAACCATACTGGATCCTGACTGCGGATCATATGAATATAAGGAAGTTATCATCTATCTTGTTAGAGAATTTGACCCTCTTGCCTGGCACTGTCTTCAAACAGCATCCCCAGTTCTTTCAAAAAGATTCTTCCTAGTATTTTCTACTTAAGATTTTTGGGGGGAAATTGGCATCCAGACCTTTAACCTTCTGCATGCAACACCCATACATTCTGCTGCACATTTGTAAATGATGGGAGAAAAGAGAGGTAAATCATATATACTTATACATATACATATACATATACATACACACACAAACACACACACACATCAATGGTGGGTTCCTAGCAGTTCCAACTAGTTTGACCAAACCAGTAGTAGTTTGGTGGCCTGAGTTGCTGGAACTGGCAGCAATCCAGACCTGCCACATCCCCAAACTGGTTCTTTGGGCCATGCCATAAGTGCCGCCATCTTGTATTATGCTTCTGCACATGCACAGAACAATTTTTATTGTACTGTGCATGCGTGCACAGCACACATCAAGTGCACATGCGGGGCATGGCCACGAGCGAACCGGCAGTAGTGACTGCTGGAACCTACCCCTGATACACACACACATACACACACACTGCTCTTGGGGAAGAACATTGGCTTTGCAGGTTGAATCCCTAACATCTCCAGTTAAAGAAATCAATAAGATTAAAAAAAAAAATCTGTGCTTCAGGCTTTGGAGAGCCTGGCCAATCTGGAAGGACAAAGTGGGCTATTTTGTCCTAATAGAAGGCAGATTTTCATGGACAGATTAATTTTTATTTTCAGTTGGAAGGTAGACTTTCCTGCATGGAAGGACATAACAGTTCTCAACAGAAACCTGCACAATATACGTAAATCTCAAAATCTCAGTGGACCATATTACTTTTGCTTTCATGACTGTTCTGTAAACATTCTAACAAATCATCCTATCAGCTGCTCATCAAACTTTGTTTTTAAAAAAATCCACAAACTAGATGCTTTGGCAGAAGCAGAATAGTCTGGAATGCTTTGCCTTCTCTGTGACAGCAACATTGGCTGTTAGAGGCTACAGACTCTCTTCTGGATTCATGGCCAATTTATAATTTATTGAGTTCCTCCCTCAGGCTACTTGGCCTCCTCAACTTTTGCTTATGAACTACAGCACCAAAATAACAAAAACAAAAAAACCCTAAAAGTATGTATAAACACTATTTCCATCAACCTCCCCTGCAGCCTCCAGATCATGTAATCTGTTGATAGAAGGCTATCATGATTAATAAATGACTATTTACAATTTATAGAAATGAAGCCAGTATGCTCTAGCCCTGACCTACTATCCTACAATATTACAGATTAAGTCTGTAATTCTCCAAATTCCCAGTCATGGTTGGAAAACCATGAATGCTAGCTTGAAGATCAATCTATTATATAAGATCTGTGAGGTTTCCCCACCTACTGTATACTCCCAAGAGAAACATATTGTATTCGCCTGACTGGGAAAATTCAGAGTGGAAAAGTAATAAAGAAAATTGGAAGAGTTTACAAACTGGATTAAATAAAGGCTCTATAAATAGTATAAGGCAAGTTTTGAGGCACTTCACCAGCAGAATAAAAAAAAAATTCAAACCCAGAAAGTTGACAGGGAGTTTAGAGGTCTTTTAGTCCAACCCCTTGCTCAAGCAGGAGACCCCATACCATTTCAGATAAATTGTTGTCCAATTTCTTCTTTTAAAATCTTCAATGAATAAGTACTGCATCATTAGATAGGTTTCATTTTTTTAACTTATTCAACAGAAGACTGGATAGCAACAACACATTTGTTGTCCCTCATGTTTGGAGAAATCCAAGTTAAGAAAAGTTTCATTAGAGTCTTCATCATTTACTGTGTTAGGAGTCTGTCTATCCTAGTGTGATGGAAATAAGTTACTTTAAAATCTGAATTGTGGAGAAGGGAGGGAGGGTGGAGAGCAAGTGAGACTGAACAGAATCAGAGATGGTGACTCAGCACAATCATACAACTCTGAAAGGAGCCCACCATTCATTCTGTGGACAAACTGGGCAGCCAAGGAGAGATTTGTGCAGTTTTCCCATCTTCCACCAATGCTGCTAATAGCTGAATGCCCAATTAGGTCCCCTTAATCAGCAAGTTGCCTTAACATTTTAAAGGAGTGGAGAAAATTTCTTCTTTTAAATATTATTGATAATATTTCTATGGCTTCAGAATTCAGGGAAATGGTTTTCAACTGTGGACTCTGCCAAAAAAAAAATTAGGGAAAATATGTATCATTCATAATCTTCTTTTCCTCAAAGCAGCTTAGATTTTATTTTATGAATTTAGAGAAACTGTCAGAAAAAGCCGGCATTCCTGTCTTTTGTTATCAAACCAGGACCTGCTGTTCCTTCCTTCCTCTCTTTCAGAAAACCTGCTGTATTAAAGCATCCAGAGAAAGAAACATTCTTACATATTGTGCCTTGAACTGATATATCAAAGGGGGGAGGGTGTGAACTAAAAAAATTGCTTCCAAGTAACTTGATTCTACAGAGATTTATTAGTTTATTCTACCTTTCCTTGATCTGAGGGACCACAAGTAGCAAATATATTTGAGAGCATGACTCTGACAGCAGGAAGATGTGAGAGGAACTGGGACTTGTCTATGGTGTGATAGAGAGCAGCTCTAACACGCTGTTCAGAGTCTGGGACAATTACTTATAGTCCCGGCTTTAGTTCAAAAGAGAAACATTTTGTACTTGCCTATCTGAGGAAAGAGATATGCCAGCAGCAGCAGCAGCAAATTTTTAGGCCTAAACCAGTTCCATGATCTTGCCAAGTCATGGATGGAAGAACCATGAACTAAGCTCTGTTTGAGGGCATGTTTACTTTTTTTTATTAAAGCCTATTCCAAACATGTCACTCTAATTTCCAGAATTTTTACATAGCAAAGACATTTTGGTAATACTGTACTCCTCATTTAGCGATTGCTTCATTTAGCAACCATTCACAATTATAACAGGGATGACAAAGTGACTTTGTGACCAAACCTTGCAGGTCTACAAAGCAAAGAAAAGCTGAAGTAAGATCCTAGCAGAATTGTTTCACTTAGCAAGCAGTAAGCAACCAGTTCAGTTATTGACTGAGTTGCCACTCCCAATTGTGGTTGCTAAGTGAGGACATTCAATAAGGATAGCTTTCATTACTATGGGAGTCAGTAAAACCATGTCCTTGGGGACAATATTACAGCAAAACAAAATTATGCTACAATAAGTTTGAACCCAAATGCACTTCAGTCCTTTTGAGGTGCACAAACCTTCATTCCATTTCCATTCTGGAAGCATTTTATTGCTCAGCTAAGAAAACTGAAAAAGCTGAATAATAAGCAACTTTTATTCAATACAATCATTTTAAAAGGAATGGAAGCATGAAATCTGATCTTGGAAGAAATAGTTCAAAACAGAAGCTAAAACCGCAGTGAGTTTGCTTTTCTTTCTTGAAATCCTTCTGGAAGCTGCTCGTATCTTTTGGGGTCACCTACTCCCTCTGAAAGGGTGACTTCATTTCAAAATTAAAAGATAGACTTCAACCATAAATCAAGTTTTCTTTCTGTCTTCCTCATGCGTGCATGGACGTACACTTGTTTTTATGATAGATTCTGGTCACGCAATATAAAACACATGCATTAAATAAAAAAATAAACCACACAGTTGGCTTCAGATTTTATTTTAACGGACTGATGAAGGCAGTTTGCTTAAATGCCATTTAAAACTTATAAAACTGGATTTCATTTCTTCACTCCAGGATGACTTTTTGAAACCTAGGAAATAATGATCTTTGCACCCTTAGTCAAAGAATGAATGAACTGTTAAATTATTGAGCGCCATGTAAATCTCCTGCTGCATATTTTGAGATTCTTCCTTTTTACAAGCATAGATCTGGGTACTATTGAGAGATAGGCAATGGTCTGGATTAACTAGTTGAGGGATGGATTGATAGGCAAGAGACAGCCACCTAAAAGTCAAAACCCAGGCCTTCTCCAGATGCATTGATTTGGAGATGATGACTTCAGTTCACAATATCTGGAACGATTCCAAGGAAGAGAAAAATCCTTTGGAATCCTAAATAAATTCAAGGAAAGAGGTAACATGTTCTGAGAAACAGTTGATGCTATGTGAACCTTCAGTTCCTCAACTATTTTTTTCCAGACTTCATCCCTTCGCTAAAAAAAATTAAAGCGAAGGTCAGTTGGCTGGAAATACATTTAGAATGACCTGGTTGTGATTTCTATTGCTTTTGCAGAGAGGTTCCTCTAATACTTTAGATAGAAATATAATTTGCCAAGCAACCTTTTCAAAACTATTTTTTAAAACTTTATACTTTGTACTTTTCCACTGCAGCTATCCCTTTATATTTATATAACTGTACTCTTCTATACTCTCTTTTTAGAAACACACAAAACACTCTTATTAAGCATTGTGAAATATTGTATTATTTATGTCAATGATAATTGGGCTCACTAATACTGAGGCATGTGGAGACATTACTGCTTGCCTGCAAGGGGGTGGGTGGGTGAGTTACATGAACAATGATTTGGTTAGTATTCTTCCTCCTCCTCCTCCTCCTCCATGTATAGATCATGCTTTAAACTGCCAGGGTGAAGTCGTCTTCTTGGCTTTGTCTTGGCTAAAAATAAGTCATTATTGATATATGTTTTAGAAGTAGCCAGATGCTGGACTCTGTATCGCTCCACATTCACACAGTGTGCTATTATCTGCTAAGAGCCTCCACTTGTGCATATTGGTTTAGACACTCCAACCCTCAACCTATTCAGGGAAATATTGTAGATCAATATTTCAAACCACAATCAGGCTACGGCAACGTTGTTTGTCGGGTAATCCTTCTCACACTAAACCAAACCTGGGAACACCAAGGAATGAATTCACCAAAAAGGTCTTTGTCAAGGCCAGCTTTAACAATGATCTCAATAAATATTGAGAGATTTGATTAATATAATGGGAGCTTACAAATTGTACAAAGCCACAAACAGCAATCCTCGTGATACCATAATTTGGTTTCCCCCAACCTCTTGGGGCCGCTAAACACATCTCGATATTTGACAGGTTTTAGAGAGCAACACAGTCTCTCAAGTTGGCTGCCACAGGATGTCATGGACAAAAAGTATGCCTTCTAGCCTTGCAAAGAGTCTCTCAACCATCTCAGCTTATCTCTGTAAGTGGACACATTTCAAAATATAACAGTCTCTACATTTCCGTATCATTTATTTTTCTTTTCTAACAACCCTCTAAGGTGTCTCCAAGGCTGGAAGCATTTTTAGCAGTAAGGATTACACTACAGATTGACATTGGATGTGCAACATCTTATTTTCTGCTTCATTGTTTTTCAAACTAGATGCATGCAGATGGAAGATAGATAGATGATAGATAGGTAGGTAGGTAGGTAGGTAGGTAGGTAGGTAGGCAGGCAGGCAGGCAGGCAGGCAGATGAGAGAGAGAGAGAGAGAGAGAGAGAGAGAGAGAGAGAGAGAGAGAAAGAAAGAAAGAGAAAGAGAAAGAGAAAGAGAGGGAGAGAGAGAGATTGATGGTAAATATCAATGAAATATGAATTTTGGGCAGGAACTAAAGGAGGTATGAGTACCTGTTACCCATGGTGACCAAAGGCTTGGCAAACTGTGACCCAGTCTTCAACATATACTTATGATAAAGGATTCTCTGAGGTATCAAAGACTAGAAATAATTCCTCAAATCATTTGAGAGAATAAATATTCATTATGCTAGGGACTTCTAGAAATTCTTGTTGAGGTAGGAAAAGAGGCAGACAAAGTAATCTTTTGCATTTCTGCAACAGCTCTGATTTAAAATTAAAATTAGATTATGATTTCCTTAATGAAAACATTGGTTAGTTTACTGAAAATGTATGATCTATATACCTTAAAATAGATTAAAATGGCATGATAAGAAACTGTTTATTTTTATGTGTAGAATTTATATAGCTACTTTTAAACTGAACATGTTTAAAAAAACCCATCTGTTTCAACTGCACATTTAACTGCAAGAATTTTCTTGATTTCATCTATCTGCATCTCAAGTCATTTGCTGATTCTTTTTCAAGGAAAGAACTAGTATAAAGAAAAATGTGAAGACAGTCATAAACATACATTCAATCTCGCAACCAAGTTAAATGTCTTTAATAACATTAGTGCAGTCTTCAAATGCAACGCAAAGACAAATGTTAAAATATTAAAATTTTATTTAACAAAGTCTCTGCTCCTAATTTATTCTTACTCCAAGATCTGTCCATCTGCACACTGAATATACTAATCAAGCACCCACAATATCATCATGGTAAATTGAATTTTTTTTATTGAGTTAATGAGGGAAGAACCCAGAAAACTGTCTTAATACATATATTACAATCAGAATAGAGAATTAACCTCATCAGCTGAAGTTTTGACAGATTAATGGTAAAGGGGAAAAATCCAGAGACCAACAATTCTGTATTTCAGATTGCAAATTAATGGTTCTATTACTAATAATTGAGTAACAAAAAATGCTAAACACATGCAATGCAGTGGAATAGGAAGTGATTCTAAAAAAAAAGCTCACATCCCTCTTAATGTTTTCCTTTTGAAACCTTTCTCTTTCTTTTATGATGTATAGCTATGTAATGATCAGTTCCTACATGGTCATATTCAGCCATGGGTTCAGTATTATAAACACCTATCAATACTGAGACTGACAGGTTAAGTTTGCAAATTTAATACTTTTAAAAACAATAAGGGTCATGAGGAAACCAAATCCAGAATGATTCAGGTTAAAACAAATGGAACATTTCAAAATACTTGCAAGCTTCTGGGTTTTTCAGAGCTCACTGCTGGATAAGATGAAAGGGATTAAGGAAGGTAGGCACAGGATTGACTGAGAGACACAGAAATAGGTTTCTGATGATTGAATCCTGTCTGAATCTGGTAATATTCTTATATGAACCCATCTAAGGCACTTCCACATATGTCACTGGCTTTGCTCATGCTGGAATCCTGTCACCCTTCATTAATGCTGCTGTTTATAACTGGTCTGAATAGACCACCATTATCCTTTTATGAAATTTACAAGTAGACATATTAGAATTGACTGCCATCCAGAAGTTATTCTGCTAGGACTTTGGGATCAAGTCACTGCTGACTTCTGGCAGCTGCCTGGACAAAGCTTTGCAGTTTTCTTGGCAAAATTTCAAAAGTGGCTCGCTCTTGCCTTCTTTCTAAGCTGAGGGAGAGTGACTGGCCCAAGGTCGCCCAGCTGACTTTGTGCTTAAAGAAGGACACTAGAACTCAGACTCCCATTTCTAGTCTGGTGTCTTAATCAGTACACCAAACTGGATATCACTAAGACTTGGAAAGACCTGTATCTTTTTTTTTAACAGTCTAATTTGGAATATATCAATCACAGCCTTATCAGTTTTGCGTTGAATTGGCTCTTTCTTATTAAACCCCAAATATGTCCATTCTGATCCAGACTGCATCTTTTTTGACGTATCCATCATTCTGGCTTGAACAAGGGAGTCATCAAAGGATACTATAAAGCATGATTGTGTAACACAAAAACAAAGAGAGGTCGCTTATTCTGCCCTGTTCCAGTTTGTGCAAGGGTTTCCCTAATTCTTCCATGGGAAGTCTATTTGAAATCACTAGCATGGAAATCTGTGGAGCTGAAGCAAATGAGCTCCATTTGAACTCCAACAGGAAGAGCTTCTATTGCATTTTGCATCTACATTTAAACTATGTGCTTTCTTATATAGACATTTTAGAGCTAATTACCAAGCTGTTTCCTATTAATACAAACTAAGCCAATTTCAGAAGTAAACTGGATGTATTTAATGAATCTAATTCATTATTATGTGTGTTAATAGGATTGGAACCCCAGTGAATTATATAATCAAATAACCTTAGGTATAGGGTTATAGATATAGAAATCTGCACTGTACTGAGATAGACATTGGGTCTATCTAGTTTTGTTATTAACTGGTGAGAACTCTTCAAAATTTCAAGAACAAGCTTTTCTATTTCTTTCTTGGATACAGTAAAGTGCTCTACAATGTGCAAGGTCCCTCTCTTTCTACTTGAAGCAGTAGAAAACATTTAATTGTAAAGAACTTCTGTTGTTGAATATAAAAGAACTATAGTCTGAACAGGTCTCAATTTGGTTTATACTCTTGTACTTGAAGTAGATGAAGCATTACTTAAATGCTAAAGTAGTCTTCACAGTTGGATAAAGAGATAATGATCTGAATGTTTGAGATATTTCTTCTGCCAGGCCTTGGAATAGGATGGTTGCGAAGCCCATTAGCACAAGACTGTATGTTTGTCCTTTTGCTCAAGCTGTATCCTTTTTTTCTGTGCATTATTTCACATTTATTTTTAAGTCACACAGAATCATCAAGGGGTCGGACACAGAGGTGGTATTCAGTAGGTTCTGACCAGTTCTGGAGAACTGGTAGTGGAAATTTTGAGTGGTTTGGAGAACTGGTAAATACCACCTCTTACTGGTCACATCCCCATCTATTCTCTGCCTCCTGAGTCCCAGCTAATCAGGAGGAAATTGGGATTTTGCAGTAACTTTCCCCTGCCACACCCACCAAGCCACACCCACAGAACCAGGAGTAAATATTTTTGAATCCCATCACTGGTCCAACAGCCTCACTATAAAAATAAATAAATACAATAGAGATTTGCAAGACCTGTTAAGTAATCCAATTGGACTCAATCAAATCTCTGGCACTAAAAAATGAAAAGTTACTTACAATGTTCATCAGAGTCAGAAGATACTTCTGAACATGTTCTTTCCCATGGAACTGTACAACTGAGTCATCAACTCCAAGAAGCACTTCAATGCTGTAGTCATCGTCAGCCGCGTGTCTTGGGTATCTCCTCCTCTTCCTGGAGGAACTTATTTCATCTTTCAATAGGTACAGCATGCTGTCTAGATTGCTCAAATCAGCCTCTAGAAGAAATTGAAATTAAAAAAATATGTGTTTGAATTTTAGATGTCATTTTTTATTCTTTCATAGCACAGCCCTTTCCAGATGTTAAGAGACCAAAACATCCAGTCTGCTTGGCTTGTAATATCCTTTGTTCATAGCAGCTGGTAATTCTGAGAGATACAGTCCCTACACATCTGGAAGGGACAATTTGGAGAAGGCTGCTATCGATTGTGTCATGACCAAATAAGTAAGACCCAAGAGGTTTTTACACAAATACTGTATCTATCTTTAGCAAGCCCAGGACATATTAGCAAACTTAGATTGACTCATTTTCCTTTTTTTTTAATTTTTCAAAACACACATATAGTTAACAGCAGCTTTGCCTTTCTTGGTTACCTAACATGTAGATGCTGTAATATGCTTTACGTACAACTACAGCTACAGGGTCATATGATACTGATATTGAAAAAGCTATATATGGTCAAATGCCTTATTGTCAAATGGTCTCTCAGTTCAAGACTTTAACCTTTATAGACAAAACAGTTTTCAGCATGGTTATCTAAAGCACTTTTTTCCATGTAATGTGGAAACTGTTGGGGATATACTACTGAAGCCATTCACATTCAAAATTCCACCTGTTATATGTATGAATCAGTTTTCTTTGAGTTATTTCAAAAGTTCAGTATAGATTCCCTTGGGAGTTGTAATGTTCTATTTTCAGAAAAGTATCAACTTGTATTTTTTCAAATTAGCTTTTAGTGGTGTTTTAATAGTTCATTGCTGTTTCAACTAATATTTAGGGTTTTAACATTTTAATAGTGAATATGATTTCATTATGATTTTGCTTTCTGGAATTATTTGTTTGGTTTATATATATACACAAATAACCATAGAGGTTCATAAAATAAAGATTTTTTTTAATTTAACCAACATGTTTCAATATGCAGGAAGTCATAAGATGTCAGAATAGTACATTAAACATGGATGTAAACATCTAAGATAAAAATTAAACAAACAGCAGAAATGGCCAAATTAAATAAATTTTCTTCTCCAATATCTAAGCTGTATCTATAACAACTGTATAATTTGGAGTTGTACAATTATAGTTATGTTATATTACATTATATATAGTAGATATGGATTGTGAATTGTAATCCAAATATATAATGTTCTTATATTTCACACTAAAAGGAGAATAATTTGGCATGATTTCCTTATGAGAAATATTGCCAAATAACTAGTGGCAGCATGTGTGTGTATGTGTGTATTTTAAAAAGCACATTCTATATTAATATGCATGTACATATTGATAGGCAATTAGAAGATATATGCTATTTGCTATATGAAGCAAAATGGGAAAATATTATTAATTGGTTTAACAACCAAACTGCTATGCTAATAAATGTGATTAACTTTTTAAAGTACCATTACTGCCTTGCTCTACAATCAGATGTGGAAAAATATAGGAAAGCGAGATAAAGAATATGACATGGAACAATAAGAAATTGTAACCAGGATTTTACAGACATTTTGGCTGTGTTGCTTGGATACCTAAGTTTTTATATCTAATGTATTGGAAGGACAAACGGGGGGGGGGCTTTTTAAATTGAAAGATCAATGAAGAATGATTTCTAAAAACAGTATTTTCTAAAAGAAAAAAATTCTAATGACTCATATGCTACAGTGCTTAAGATGTTGGATTATGAGCATTGTTTGTTTGTTTTTAACTGTTTAGCTGTGTCTGACTCTGTGACTTTATAGGGAAGTGCTCTCCACGCTACCCTGTCAAGCACAGCTTCTTTCAATCATTGTATTTTCAATTTGCCATCAGATTTGATGTTATCAAGCCAGCATGTTCTTTCCTTGCCCCTTCTTTTTTGTCCACTAACCATTCTTGGCATCATTGCCTTCTTCAATGAATTCACACGCACAACATGGCCAAAGAAAATCAGTGATAGATTTATGATTTTAGCTTCTGACGATGTGTCTGATTTTATACAATTTAACACCTCCTGTTAGTTACTCTGCTGCAATTTACGGCAGCACCACAGTTCAAAAGCACCAATTCTTCTTCGATCATCCATTCTTAGTATCTAACTCTCACACCCATGCATTAATGAGTGGCATACTAAAGCCACAAAAACTGACCTCGGCCACAAAAACTGACTTTCTCTCATCCCATATATCACATAAGGTTGTAGAAATAAAATGAATGAAGTTTCCATGTCAGCTGACTCCTTGGGAAGAGACAGACTATATCCTTAATGACTAACTCATCCTGAGCATATTAAACATGCAAGAGGATTGTATCATACAAATTTATAACAATATGACTCTTAGACTTACATATTGTCTCCTCCAAGTTCCCTTCTAACCCTTTGATTGTGATGTATGACATTCAGAAGTTACAAAGAAATGGTCTGATTCCTTACAACAAGGGCCAGAACATTTGATTTAATTTGTATTTGCTTTTTTAAAATGACAACTCCAACAATTAATCATTAAAGATTCCTATGACCCATAATTGCCAATTGGACATATCTAAAATAAAATCATGCAGTTAATACTAAAGAAACTCATATTTTTAACAATTTATCATCAACTCAATAATAGTTGCACGATGATTTTCCAGATGTTGTTTGCCAAGAGAAAGGAAGCCAAAATCCAACCACATCTAAAGGTTTACAGTTTTCTGGTTTTAACCTGGGTCATCTTCTTGCTTGTAAATAAATAAATACAATTTATATCAAATAAAATGTAATCTATAAAACCAGACTCAAAAGGAGCAGTTGTTTTTTCCCTAGATTTTCAGCTAACTTAGTACCATCCATAATTCATAGGCAGAATTGAATGTAATGGTTTGTCAACCCATGATCTCCAAGATCAGAAATGAACTCAACCAGTGAAATGGTTGTGATAGGTAAAGGCTTTAGAAGTCCTCAACTATTCTTTATTTCCTCATTGGATAGTCATATTTATAGTCAAAGTTCATCATCTCAAGATTCCCTTTCATGTAACCCAACTGCATATCTGCTTTGACCTGTTGCTAGTATTGCAATGACTGATAGTCACTAACTTCATCTCCTTCTCTGTCTTGTTAATTATAATTGTACTACATTGTTCATCTGTACCTCTTCTTATTATTTCCAAGAGATTCAACTTGTCTTTTATCTTACCCAGTGCATTTCCTTCTAAGATGGTAAGTCTTTTCATATTTTATACATTCTCTTTTCACAGCAACATCGCATTTGGAATCTTACACGGTATATCATGCATCAGAAAATTAGGCAGGCTGAACTGCAAGGGAGGTTCTATGAGGTGAAACCAAATTGAAGTTTCAACTAAATATTTATGCACTGCACACTGACAAATGTTCCTTTATTCCATCCTGGTTCAGAAAACACTTTGATATGAACATGTTCTGAAAACATGTGTTTGGTTATTGTTGAAGTCAAAAGAAGTTTATGCATATACAAGATGTATCTTAAATAAGGACAGAGTAATGGATAAAGGTCCATTGTTCACTTGTGAACTGAATGAAGAATTAAGGTCAGCTGGGGCAAACTTTATTAGGTCCTAAAGAAGGGGATGGAAGGCAAATGAATGGATCTGCAAAGGCCAGAGCAAGCTGCCAAAAGAAATTCCTCTGCCATTCAACCAGAGAATAATTTCCACAGAGGCCATTGAGAGAAAGGTGAAGGCTCAGAGAGAGACGAGTGACATTATATAACAGCAGAAGACAAGCAATCCCTGTCCTATTGAGGGCAACCAACTTCTGACCCAGGTCTCAGAAGAAGCTGAGGCCAGCACAACAAATGTTTCTGGAAAACAGGAAGCAGGAAGAGAGAAAAGAGATTGTATCAGAGAAAAAAAAACCCACAGAGTTAAGCTGTGAACAATAAAGGATTAGATGTTCAGGTACAGAAAAAGGCGATTAAGTACAGGAAGAGATTATAAGGTAAAACAAAATCTAACAGTATCATTGTAAACCACAACCTTTTCAATTTCTCAGAATTTGTTCCTTCCTCTTTTACTTGAAAGTATTTGATGCAAAAAAGAAGTGTTCTGTATATGTTGTACTTAACTACACAATAAATCCACCTTTTGTACTCAAGGCGCTATTTCTTGCCCTGTTGCCAATATCCCTTATTGGGATGACCTATGACCTGCACAATCAAAAATTTGTTTCCAAACTGTGGAAACTCTGAGTCATAAATCACATGAAGTCTAATGGGGCTTTAACCAGTCCAAAGGCTATTACAGTATAATCAAACTTCTGATAACGAGAATCAAAGGCAGTTAAATATTCATGTCTGTCTTTCATGCAAATCAGATAGTAGGTTCCTCTGAGGCCCAATTTGGCAACAATATAGACCTTCTGCAGCCATTCCAAGAGTGTACAAATGAGAGGAAAAGGGTGAGATGGGGTGAATAAAGCTATTCTGTAAGTTCTCACTGATAACCTACAAATGTTCTGCTATGGGACATGCATGTTTTTACAGCTAGTAGTTTTGCCTATCAAACACTAAATTTGGAGACAAAATACGCAGAGAAAATTGTTATATTAAAAAGAATGTACACCTAAAAAGTATAAAACAATCAGGATGATCTATATGTTACTCCAGCTTCTTTGGCTTGACATTAGGCTTAGTGAATCGTGGAAAAGAACTTTGTGCATGTTTTCAGAATCATTGTCAAAATTATATATATGACCACTTAGCTATGCTTCTTCTTGAGCTTGTTTATATTTCTAATTTTCAGAATAGATCTATTCTCTAGCTGCTAGACCTTTCTTGCCACTAATCTTTGTCTTAATTTTCTCAATCATTTATAAAGTTAACCTGTGAAAAGGGATTTTACATGACCAAGTTCAAAGAAGACCTGGGGCAATTCGCTGACCATGTTTAGATGGTACCCAAGTTGTTAGTACACAAATAAATACACTTCCATATCAGAGGTGGGTTCCTACCAGTTCGCACCTATTCGGTAGAACCGGTTCGTCAAATCTACCCAACCGGTTAGAAGAGGTTCCACCAGTGGACATCGAAAGCAGGCAACACCTTCAGAAGAGGTTCCAAAAAAATTTGAAACCCACCACTGTTCCATATGACATCTCTGCCTTATATGTCTAATATTTCAGACTTGTTTAGAGTTTATCATGTTCTATGACATAGCTACCACTAATCTGAAAATCCTTAAAAATTTTTTTAAATCAGAGATGTCAGAAACCACTGCTTCTTCCTCTTGCATCACTTGGATTGTCTGAGGATTATGTCATGTTTTCCACCATTGTTCTGGCAACAATGTTGCCAGCAACTTTGGAGTTCAATATGTTCCATACCATCAAAATATCATTTCATCTCTGCAAAACAAAGAGGTTGAGGTGCATCTTTTCATGTTATTTCTGTATATTATTATGAACCTTGCAAATTTAGAACAAATCAAATTGTAAAGCCATTTGGGTTTGTTTCACCTTTCGTTTCTACGTTAGCACCATCATTCTATTATCAGTTTGTATGCAAGTGTGGGACTGACACCCAGGAAAGTGCAGTGTTGTTGCCTAGTATAGGTTGTGGCTTATTGATAATGCTTTTCAGTGATTTGAGCAAGGAACTATAGATGACAATCAGTAGTATTATGTTGTTTTGCTTTTGTGTCAGCTTTTCATAAGTCTTCTATTTGTTTCTATTTATTTCTCTATTTGACTGAAATCAAAATGCAATGAATAATCAAAGTAGGTTTTCCAAATATGATGTTGTCCAGATAGGTTGGGACTACAACTCCCAGAATTCCTAGATAGCTTCTGGATAAACTGATTAGGAAAAGTGGAAGTCATGCTAGCAGGTAGTAGGCAGACAGAAGCCTATTATAGAGCAGGGATATCAAACTCAAGGCCTGTGGGCCAAATCCGGCCTGTGGGGTGTTTAGATGTGGCCCATGGGACTGCCCTGGAAATAGTGAAGGACCAGTCTGTGGTGCCTCTGCCAGCAAAAACAGAGCTTGAGAGGGCCGCATGCGACCCTCCCAAGTTCCATTTTTGGCCACAACGGTCTATTGCAGACCTCTGCCAGCGAAAATGGAACTCAGGGAGGCTGCGTGTGGCCCAGCTGGGGTTCATTTTCTGTCAAGACAGCCTCCTGTAGCTCTCTGCCAGTGAAAACGAAGCTCAGAAAGGCCGTGCATGGCTCCATTTTCACTGAAAAGGGCTGTAGGAGGCCGTCGTGGCTGAAAACTGAGCCCCGATGAGCGACGTCAAGCTGGCCATGCCCACTCTGGCCATGCTCCCCACAGCCTCCCGAGGTCAACACAACCCTGATGCATCTCTCAATGAAATTGAGTTTGACACCCCTGCTAGAGAAAGGAAAGCTGCTTAACAGTGGAAAGCTATTGTCTCCCCCTGTCAATTTTATAACATTCTTAATGTCTTATCTTATTACCTGACTAGGATTTGGGAAAAGGTACTTTCTTATGCCAGCTTCATAAGGTGAATGTGTTCAGGGCTATTTTCATTAACCTCTGCCATCTATTCACCAAGCAAAGATGATTAAATTACAGAAAATTAGCCCATTTAATGACAATGAAAGGCAACCTTTTGGCATTGTGAGTGACACCTCTATCATCTCATTTTCAATTTGAGAAGGATGAAATGTGAAAGCTCAGTATAATATTTTGATGATAACAGAAAAATATGATATGTAATCCTTGCATTTTTAAGTAAACCATCTCTTTCCCAGAAAAACAAATTTATATTTCATTATTGTAAAATAAGCATGCAAGCAGCACAAGTCCTTGAAAACAATTTAGTAACAAAAACAACATATAGAAAATAACCAATTGCACTTTTATAGAAATTCTAAAATTTTGCAAGATTTTAAGAATAAATAAGCTTCACTAAACTATGGAATTTGCTGTATTTCCAGGAAAGCAATCAGTTTTTCTACAATCACATTTACTTTTGAATTTTTAAAAAAGGTTGGGGAGAGGGAATCACCTTCTTAAACTAATAACTTGCTAAGGGAGAAAATGGAATCGCAGAATGTCTTTTGATTGCTAATGCTGTAAACAAAAGCAGTGACGCTGCTTTTGGACGCCGGTGCTGTGTCCGCCATAGAGGTGAGGTTTATGGCTGGTGAGGCAAGCGGGCAAAAGCTGCCCTGCTGCCGCGGCGCTATGTCTGCCATAGAGGTGGAACGCCTCTATGGTGGACACAGTGCTGGGGTGTCCAAAAGCCCTGCCGCTGTGTCCGACATAGAGGTGTACTGCTTCTATGACGGACACAGTGCCGGGGCATCCAAAAGCCCTGCCACTGTGTCTGACATAGAGGTGTCCTGCTTCTATGGTGGACACAGTGCTGGGGCATCCAAAAGCCCTGGCGCTATGTCTCAAAGCCCTGGCGCTATGTCCAAAACCCCTGCCGCTATGTCCGACATAAAAAAAGTGCCAGCCCACGTGCCAGCAGAGGCGGGTAAAACACACACACACACATACACACACAAAAATTACTTACAATAATACAATTACTTAAAAATTACATTGATTTTGAATTCGTCCCCCTCCCTCCGACCCACATACCTTTTCCAGCTGTTTCACAGAGGATTTCAACTCTGCTCTTGTCTGCCATGATGAAAATGTAAAAATATAAAAGGAAAAAGGCAAGAGCTGCTGAGGTCAGGCTGGGCTAGCTGCTACCAGAGTCCCCAATGGATGACTCTGCTTAACTATTTAAAAAAGTCTCTTAAAAAATGCCCTCTACAGGAGGAGGCGAAAGAACCAAGTGCCCCATCTACATAAGGAATTTTTCGGCTTTTAACCCTTGCTTAACTCTGCTCAAGTGATCATAACGATAGACTAAATGAGGCACGTGGTTCTCCTGCCTCCTCCTGTAGAGGGCACTTTTTTAGAGGCTTTTTTAAACAGTTAAGCACTAAGCAGAGTCATCCACTGTGACTCTGGTAGCAACTACCTCAGCCTTTTTCCTTTTACATTTTTTTTCTTTTCATGATGACAATGGTGAGGCTCTGCCTCCCCTGACTGCACGTCACTGAGGAGATTTTTTCCTAATGTAGTATGTATGTATGTATGTATGTATGTATGTATGTATGTATGTATTAATTAATTATTACACTGCCTGACGCCAGTGACTCTGGGCAGTTCACAAACTTAGAAACAATAAAACAATCCAATAGTAATAAAAACAAGAAGCAAAAATAATGCAAAATAGTCAACAATCAGAAAGCAGACCCACACTGCCCAGAATGTATTTTTAATACAGGAAGATTAATTTGTTAAATGTACTTTGAAAGGTGAGAATGTGAGAAATAACAAGGATTAAACAATGGGAAGTAAAGTCCAATTTTGTGCCATGATTATAGTTTTGCTTCCTAGTATATCTCTGAGAAATTTAGGAAGATGCAGAATGGAAGTATTGTGTATATATGATAAAGTGAGGAGGCTTGAGGTACAGGATGTTCTGCATAAATATGGAGTTTGGTCACTGAATGCAGTAAGGATCATATCTATGATGAAAATAAATGATTTGGGAGAATAATGAAATGTGAATGGTTCAGTGTTGAGCAAGAAGGAAGGAGAGGCTGCATTGGGTTAGAATGGGGAACTTAAGAATGGTGTTTAGTGAAACAATAACATAGAGAGAGAAGAGGGGTTAATTCAGTCTCAAAATTATTAAGCAGCATGAAAGAAAAATGTTGAAACTGGTTATATCAGTAAAAATGAATAAGGATTCATTTGAATGAATTACAGAACAAATAAATGAAGAAAGACTGAACGATTAAGAGGAGAGGAAAGACTGAGAAATTCCTAGGTTGAGGCTGATGAAATCAAGAAGTTTAAAGAACAAAGACAATCTATGAAGTAACGTAATTATAATAATTGGTGCTGGTATAAATCATCACTAGGTGTTTTCTTTGTCTTATTGCATGCTTTCGACTTCCTTAGTTTATGATTCCTCACTCCTTTTCTGCCATCTGCACAATATTGTTTCTGCAAAAGGGAACAGGGTAATGGGTTGGGTACACCTATAGATGATTATAGTGGAGGAACCAAACAGGCATGAGTGAACTGCATGAACAAGCCCACAATTAATTCTTCCCAAGCCAAGATCTTCCACAATGTCATTGAACATTCCACTCAGATGTGTCTTACGTCTAACTTCACAGTCAATTTTAATGCTATGAAAACAATATCTTACTTGCTAATGTGTCAAATTAACTACAACATGAAATTCTCAGGTCTTCTTTAAAATTGCACTTACTGTACAAAGACTTATTTCTTTTAGAAAGAAAGGGGGATGCATACGGTACCCTGATTTTAATTATGTCTGAACAAGGCTGGAATCCTCATAATTCTTTTTGGTATTTTGCCTGCAGAGTTTTGCCAAATGTAAGGAAGAGATGGGTTAGAGTTACACTTATGGGTATAACTCAGGTGTGTTTAACCTGCAGACCAGGGGCCACATGTGCCCCTGAACCGCTAGTAATGTGGCTCCATAGAAAAATAAAAATATTTTAAAAAATAAAGTAAGTTTGTTATTTATGTACATTTGACTATATTATATATCTTATATTTGGCCCAAGACAATTCCTCTTCATTCAGTACAGATCAGCCAAGCCAAAAGGTTGGACAATCATGGTATAACTAATTAAAATTGCAGTATATTTGTATTAATCCTTTATTGAAGCCTCCATGCCTGATTCAACATTTAATAGAATACATGAATTTAATGTTGGAGTATAAAACCAGCACCACAGCTATGCTCAACTTGTCAAACTGCTTTCTTCTACACCATTGAGAATAGGTCAATGATTTCAACTACAGAAATATATATATATTGTATTTGTGCTGATAAATAAATAAAGGGAGACTAGTATAGATCTATTTCAAGCTATTTAGCTCTCATCAGCTAGCCATACTCTTACTGGGAATCGAACCTGTGCTGTATTGCATCTTCGATTCCCAGTAAGGGTATGGCTAGCTGATGAGAGCTAAATAGCTTGAAATAGATCTATACTAGTCTCCCTTTATTTATTTATCAGCACAAATACAACAAATGTAACAAAAAGGCAACAGTAAAAATATTGGGTTTCTGTCTGGATGGTCTCTTGTGACGAGCCGAAGGACAGAGAATGGAAGTAGTGAACTTCCTCCCATATTTGGGCATACCGGGGGTTGTAAATATATATATATATAAACACCCCCCCCATATATATATATATATATACATATATACATACATACATACATACATACATACATACATACATACATACACATACACACACACACACATACACACACACACACACACACACACACACATATATATATATCACAAAATGTCAGAATTCATCAGCCTTGGCATGAGAGGTTTAATTTTTCAAGCTCTTTATTAGTAAGTAGTCTTTAAAGTATTATTAAAAAAAAAAGATTTAAGGAGCAAGAGAGCAAAACTTCACAAAGAGGATCTGGCTTTCAGCAAGACTTTTTCATTTCAAATACATTCTCTCTCTGCTTGTTCATATTATTTCTATATTGGCTCCTTCCAGATTAAGCCTTCCTGTCTATAACAATGTAGCTTTTATGAGTTAGTGGAAATTAATTGATGCACAGAAAAAACCCTGCTAAGACTTGAATTTAAAATCTTATTCTAGTTAAGATCCATGGCTTGATGCCAGATACTGAATCAGAAGGATAACAAGTTGAGAAGCCTGTCAACCACTTGAAAATGAGCAGGAATGAGAAAACAGTTGGAACTGGGTCACTGAAATTTGGAAGAAGGGGGGGGGGGGAATATGACTTTGAAACTTCCTCAGCACCAGAGAACACATTGATCTGCAATTTGCTTTCTAATCCCAAACCATTATAAAACATAATAGTCCTGCTTGGCTTTGCCAAATACAAAAAGCTAGAAATCTGGAGCCTGCCAGCCAAACCAGCAATCTTGTCAGTTCTTTGTTAGATTCTCCAGTCAGGAAGTCACAATGTATTTTTAATATGGCAGAATCAGACCTTCTGAGGCCTTGCAAACAGGGGAAAGAATTCCTAAACACACCTACTCACTGAAACGTCCAGTTCTAGAGCAAAGCCTGTTTATTTAAAGAAAAAGGAGGAAGAAAAAGCTTTAGCCTTGCTAAAAGGAATGGACAGATCAGTCCTATAGTTATTACCAGAAAAGAAAAATTAGATGCAAAACTTCCAATTTAGCTCTATACTTGAAGGATTGATCCATTTATTGATCCTGCCTTTTCAGATATAAAAAATCTATATATAAATCTTTCCAATGTGGCACTTCACCGAAAGTTTTGCATTTTTTTTTTTATAAAACTAGCATTCATTTTATAACAACAGCATTATAACTGAGCATGGATCTCTATTTGGCATACAAGGCCTGGTACTGGATTCTTGTTCGTCTTTTTCATATAGGTCAGCTTTTGCAAAGATTGGTGCTTTGCAGATATGTTGGATTCCAGCTCTCAGAATTCCCATTCCTTCCGAGGCTGCCTGGGTCACTGCATTCTGGACCACTTGAAGATTTCAGATGGAATCCTTAAAGACAACTCCATGTAGAGTGAAGTGTAGCATTCTGACTGTGATGTGGCTAGGGCATGAGTCTTGAAGTGCCTCCTGGCCTGGGAAAGGGCACAACGGGCATGCAAGATGAAACTTTGCAAAGGCTTTCCTGGCCATTCATCAAGAAGAAACTATGAGCCAAGGAGGACTCCTAGGCTGCACCAGTCTGCCAGTTTCAAATACATATATTATACAATCTAAGAGTAACCATGTCAAAAAACAGATTACTGAATCTATCACATTGCCTGCTCTTATAATCAGCAAGCTGTTGTGAGCTGTTCTAGCCCACTTTCCTATAGGACAGTGGTTCTCAAACAATGTCTCAGGATCCCTTTCCCTTCCTGAAAGAGTATTGCAGGCTAACTCTGCTCACAATCTGGAGTTCAATCCTAATGGGGCTCAAGGTTGGTGAAATGAGGATTCATATTGTTGGGGGCAATATGCTGACATCGTAAACAGCCCAGAGAGTAAGTGGGGGTGGTATATAAATCTAAGTGTTATTGCTATAGCTATTCTTCAAAATGACTGCCCCCCCCCCGAAGAATTTTGATTTCTGCAGGATGTGTCCCACAGAAATCAAAATTCTCTGAGGTCCTCAATCATTTTGAGGAATTATTTACTCTGTTAAAAATTAGAAACCCAAGAAATGTCAACATTTATTCATTTAATTTTGCAGATCCTTTGAAAAGATCTTGCCCTTCCCCAGGGGTATTAAGGGTGAAGGAAAATCTGGTATTCTTCCAATCAGAAAATAAAGCTTGGGAGATTGTCAGGGAAAAAAGAAGCAGATTCTTGAGAAGGTCAGGATCCAGAATGCATCAGTGCTTGATTTGTGGCCAAGATTGTCAAAGGTTCTCCTCTTGTGTGATACAGCCCATAATTGCTCCTGTTTCTTTAGACACGTTCATTTTCTGAATAATGTTACAAATTATTGAGAATGGTATAAGTATTAATCATCCTTTTCCTTCCCATATCTGCACAGTGGTTAATCCTTTGCCTCAGCAGTATTGTCCAAAGCTTCCATATATTTTGTTCCATATTTTATATATATTTGAATAGATTTTCTCTAAGAATCTATTTCACGTCCGTCTCCTGAAATTATCTTTGCTGAAAAATTCTTGGCCTATAAATTATTTCATGAAAAATCCTATAGCAATGAGTATTTCATTATATTAATTGTCCCATTTTTTAACACGAAACAGGGCATTTTGGCTATCTTATGTAAAATTTTAATGAAGTGTGAAGTACTTAGCCATTTTTATATTCCCTCCTAACTTTTTTTTTTTAATACTGCTGGGAGCTTCTAGCAGCAAACAAGTTCTTTTAGCTAACATTCAACTTTCTTTCTCAATTCATTTCTCTGACCTTTTATTTTGACATTTTCACCTCATATATTAATTTCTTCCTGTACAGAATACTGAGCCATTGTAATTACTTGCACTTAAGCTATTTTTTTTTTTTGGAAATTTCTTTATTTCATTTTAAAAAGCCCACACATATCAAACAGGAATACATTTCATAGTGATCATTCATCCTTCAGAGATATACTTTGCCAGAAGGCAAAAGAATCAGTAATCAAATTGCTCCAAATGATACCTCTCAATTATAGTGAAAAACTATATCACAGTTGCTATTATAAGATAAATATAACTAAGCCATGATGTATTTCTTTCACTGAGCCCTCTTATGCATTGCAGGCAGGACAATGTTAGCCTTTTAGAATAACAGAATAACCGAGTTGGAAAAGACCTTAGATGTTATCTAGTTCAATCCCATACTCAAGCAGGATGACTTATACCATGGTCCCCAACCCACCAGTCCACAGCCCAGTACTGGTCCGCATCCCATGGGAACCAGATTGTGCATGGGAAGGCAGATGACATGCAAGTGCGCAAAGCTCCATTTGCACTAATGGCAGGCGCATACATGAAACCAAACCCTCCCCCACCGCCACCGCTGCTGGTCCACAAAACCGGGTAAGGGTGGGGACCGCTGCCCTATACCATTCTGTACAAATAGCTATCCAATCACCTCCTGTGATGGAGCAGCACCCACAACTCCTGAAGGCAAATGTTCATAAACTTTCAGATATGGCTAGGGCAATTTAGCACCAATCTCCATAGTTTTAGAAGACCTGAGAAAACTACTGCCAAGGAATTATTTGAAAAGAAAAATGTCCTGCAATCTAAATAAGGACTCTGTGCAGTGCACTGAGAATAACTGGCAAGGTGATAAATAAAAAACTGATGCCCACTATGTATTGAACAGTTTTCTATAAAAGTCATAATTGGGTGAAGACCTATGTGTACATCTCTACAAATAATGTTTAGAATGCTGGAAGCAGAAGGAAGGAGTTGGCAGTCAAGGAATAATATCTGGAGAAAAGGAACACAGCATGTTGAACTCCTGCTTCCTCTGAGCCATCAATCCCAGCTAGGTTATCCATCCACTGAAAAATTAAAGCCAGAAGTGCTTCTAGAATGAAAAAATGAGGTCAATGGGAAACATGGAGAAAATATAATTGGGAAATCAAATACAGGCTAAAGAATCCTGTCATGTAAAGAAAGCAAGCTGCACATTTTTGTTAATGTGCTTTTGTCATTTATGATGTATTTAATGTCAGATATGGTGTACTTACATATGGTGTAATTATTTACTTAATTGTTGGCAGCACTTTTTAATTTTGTAGTAACACTTTTGGCAGCAATAAACTCAAAAAATAAAAGTCACATTTAAGTCACTTTAAATGTACACTAATCAGCATACATTAAAATGGGATTTCATTGCATGCATCTCTCAACCATAACCATCTCCAATATGCACTACATAAACTTGACAAAAAATTATCCATACACCTACATACACACATATAATATGACCCAGAGAAACAACACAATCTAGTTCAGACGTATACATGTATGCTACATAGTGAGAAAAACAAATCTTGTGAGTTTACCAGATGGATGGCATAGGGAGTAAAGCTATTACAGAATCTGATAGTCCTGCTAGAAATATTTCAAAACCTCCTCTCAGACAGGAGCAACAGATCAAACCATTGTTCTACTAGATTAATTTTGGTCATTTTTCTAAAGTTTTCTTGTACATGTATCAAAAGTTAAATCTCAGCTATTAATGTGTAGCCC
Source organism: Thamnophis sirtalis (assembly GCF_051295495.1). Lineage (NCBI taxonomy): Eukaryota > Metazoa > Chordata > Lepidosauria > Squamata > Natricidae > Thamnophis > Thamnophis sirtalis. The sequence continues at coordinate 90,524,184 of NW_028261383.1, read as the reverse complement.
CATTAGCAGAAAATTAAATTTACAAATAATTAAAAGAGACCAGTTTTAAATTAGTGAAAAATCATATACCGGTACTTTCAATAGAAAAAACATAATTCCAATAATGGTTCAATTTTTGCATCTAATTCATGAACTTAGAGTAAGACTTTCAGAAGTTCATTCTGTCAATGTTAGAACATCTGACATTATGGCAAATGCTATTGTAAGTTAAAGATTGAAGATAAAAAAAATAATGGTGATTACATGAACACATATTTTAAGTGGATCACAGCATCATAGTAAAAATAATGTTCTTGCTATGTAGACCAAAAGCTATAGAGCAGAAATAGAACTGGTTGAAATGCACAACTAATGCATAATAGTATACAAATAAGCTTTGATAGTATACCAATTAAAAAAGAAGCTTGAAGATTAACTAAACTTTTTGTAAATAAATTGATTTTGAATAAAAAAAGATACTTCAGCATTGCAGATTTTAGAAATGTTTGAAATGAGCTGAAGAGCTATATTATTAACTTCCTGTGGAGGTACTGAATTTGTTTTGTAAAGTCATGCCAAAAAATGTCCTATTTTGAAGCTTTTAGTGAATTGCAGTTGGAGTTAACTGCAGTTAGTGAACTTTGCTTTTGGAAACACAGGTTCAAACAGGAAATTATTTACATTTATCCTTACAAATCAAGAGAGGAATAAAAAAAACAAAGAATGAGAGTCAAATACAAAGGTTGCTGCCGGTTCGGCGTAGATTGGGTGAACCGGTAGTAGCAGCGGAGGGAGGCTCCGCCCACCCTCCCTGATACTTCTGTGCATGCCCAGAGGGGTCGCACGTGCACGGGAGCGCACCTGAACTGGTAGTAAAGAAATTATCAACCCACCTCTGGTCAAATAGCATATAAGATTTAATGTTGAATTTTTAAAAATTGGAAGAATATTTTTATGGATAAATATATAATCCGTACTGTACTATAATAGAAGTGAGAAGGCCTGCAATAAAAAAATAAGACTATCTGACATTTAGTAGAATTTATTTTGAGTTTAGCAGGTAATTCAACATCTTTAGTAAATATATTTTTACAATTAAAAATAGTATGCTCTATAGAAAAAAATAGTTGAAGGCATCAACAATTTCAAATTTATGAACCATAAATTTTAATATTGAAGAAGATTTCAAGTAATGAACAAAATAAAAAGAAGCATTTTTCAGAAAAATACCAGTGGCATAATATTAGACAAATAAGCTGCTTAAAGTATGTGGATAATACCAATAAATATTATTTTGCAGATGCTATTTAAATGTTGATTTAATTAATATAAAGATAGTTTCATATAATTGAAATATTTTTAAGAAGAAAGAAAACTATTCAGTTTCCAATGTTTTATAGGTTTATCAATATAAAACCACTTGTCTATCAATAAATAGTTCAACATATGTGAAATTTTATTTATTTTTAGTACCACTTTCTTTCTTAAAAGTATTCTGGTTTCAATGATAAATAATATGGCTATGTTAATAATAGAGATTTAATATTCTGAACAACTCAATAATGTTGCCCAATAAATCTGACTATGTTTTTCTAAGTGTTTCTTGGCCTAGGACTGCACCATAGATCATAGCAAATATGTTTATACTGTTATTTTTATTGCATACAATATTTGACAATGCCACATGATTTAACCCAGGGATAGACAATTTGGTCATCTCCAGATGTTTTGATTCAACTTCCAGATAATTGGCCTTGCAGGCTGAGACATGGTACCTAAAGCCCCAAACATCTGGAATCTACTAGTTGTCTTCTCTTTTCTACTCTTTATTATGAGCTTGAAAGGAACTATTGATGCATAAGTTCCCATAATTCTTTGTCTACTTCATATATCTACATTTCCAAGGATATTTACTATTTTCACTAATATGTTACAGAAAACTGTCACAGGGAGATTTTAATATACTGTGAAAAATGATGTTTTCAAATAGTAAATGCAAGAAGCACAGGTGTCCTGTCATTATTGTTCTAGCTATCACTTCCCCCCTTTCAAAGTTCTTGGGAATTCTACGTGCCTATAAAAACCATTATAAAAAATTAATCCAACTAAGACCTGTGAGTTGTGAATACCTCGTCATCATTTTGAAGCAGAACAGAACTAGAAACAAAACTTGACAAAGTCATTTTCAAAGAAAAAAAGTCAAATCACTCTATTTTAGCATACATTATTTCAATTCAATACCTTTCTGTTTTGCTGTTGTCTGAGTACATTATTATATAAATATAATTACTTCATTTCCTACTTATCAATATCTTAAGTAATTATATTTAAACATTAATGTACTGATGTGCTTGGATTTGTGGATGAGTGTGGGTTTGGGTGGGTGTTTTAATTGGGGCAAAACTGAGAGAGTTGACGAAGCTGAAGTTCAAAAATAGTTCATTTTCTCATACTCATTAAGGAAATTAGGGTTGCCTGCTGAAAAGTCATGCATCTCTGCTTAGACTGATACAGATGAACTAACACAATTCTGAAACCAACCAGGTTATAAACACAATGTAAAGTAGCTCAAACAAATCCAGGCTATATGTACTGTATCCAGTTATATCTGTAGCACATTATAGTGCAGTAGTACATTAGCAAAGCAATAAGTATTGATGAGATATTCTACAAAACCATTAACTCAAGTATAGAAAAGTTAATTTTTATTGTCTTATTTCATTTCATTTCATTTCCTTTATTTGTATGCCGCCCTTTTCCCTGGGGGGACTCAGGGCGGCTCACAATTCAAAAAGGGAGGGGGGAAAGACAAACAGTATTCCAATATGGAAACAATACAACATATTAAAAGAGAGCACAACAGTCACACAATTCAGGTGGGGTTGGAATCTTAACCCCAGGCCAGCCGGGACAGCCAGATCTTCAAAGCGGCGCGGAAGGATTGGAGGGTGGTGAGGGTCCGAATCTCCACGGGGAGTTTGTTCCAGAGGGTCGGAGCAGCCACCGAGAAGGCTCTCCTCCGGGTAGTTGCCAGTTTGCACTGGCTAGTAGATGGAATTCGGAGGAGGCCTAATCGATGCGATCGTATCGGTCTAGTGGAGGTAATTGGCAGTAGGCGGTCTCTCAAATACCCAGGCCCACTACCATGAAGGGCTTTATAGGTGATAAGTAGCACCTTGAAGCGCACCCGGAGATCGACAGGCAGCCAGTGCAGCTCGCGGAGGATAGGTGTAACGTGGGTGAAGCGAGGTGCACCCACAATCGCTCGCGCGGCCGCATTCTGGACTAGCTGAAGTCGCCGAATGCTCTTCAAGGGCAGCCCCATGTAGAGCACATTGCAGTATTCCAGCCTAGAGGTCACAAGGGCACGAGTGACTGTTGTGAGGGCCTCCCGGTTCAGGTAGGGACGCAACTGGTGTACCAGGCGAACCTGGGCAAATGCCCCCCTGGTCACAGTTGACAAATGATGTTCGAAGGTCAGCTGTGGGTCCAGGAGGACTCCCAAGTTGCAAACCCTGTCTGAGGGGCGTATAATTTGACCCCCCAGCCTGAGAGATGGAACACTTGGCCAATTTGTGGGAGGGAAACACAGCAGCCACTCGGTCTTTTCTGGATTGAGCACAAGCTTGTTGACCCCCATCCAGTCTTTAACAGCCTCCAGACCCTGGCTCATCACATCCATCGCTTCGTTGAGTTGGCACGGGGCGGACAGATACAACTGGGTATCGTCCGCATATTGGTGGTATTTTATCCCATGCCGTCAAATGATCTCACCCAGCGGTTTCATGTAGATGTTGAAAAGTAAGGGGGACAGGACCGAACCCGGCGGCACCCCACACGTTAGGGGCCTAGGGGTCGATCTCTGCTCCCCAACTAACACCGACTGCGACCTGTCCGAGAGGTAGGAGGAGAACCACTGTAGAACAGCGCCTCCCACCCCCACCTCCCGCAGTCGTCGCAGAAGGATACCATGGTCGATGGTATCGAAAGCCGCTGAGAGGTCAAGGAGCACCAGGATGGAGGCGTGGCCTCCATCCCTGGCTCTCCAAAGATCATCGGTCAACGCGACCAAAGCGGTTTCTGTGCTGCAGCCAGGTCTGAAGCCTGACTGGAAAGGATCGAGATAACTGGCTTCCTCCAAGGACCGCTGGAGCTGAAAGGCCACCACCTTCTCAACAACCTTCCCCACAAAGGGGAGGTTGGAGACCGGACGATAGTTATTTAAAACAGCTGGATCCAAGGATGGTTTCTTCAGGAGGGGTCTCACCACCGCCGCCTTTAAAGCGGGGGGAAAGATCCCCTCCCGAAGAGAGGCGGTAACAACCGCCTGGATCCAGCCTCGTGTCACCTTTCTGCTGTTGACAACCAGCCAACAACCCGCCCGGAACCGAGCAACCTTGTCTGCGAGGAACTGGATGTAATCCTCAGTCCTACCCTGCAGCGGATCGCCCGTATCCCTCCTATTTAGGAGGGAACGGGTTATCCTAAACAGGGCGGCTGGGCGCGACTCAGCAGACGCAACCAGAGAGGCAATGTATGTTCTCTTAGCCGTCCTAATTGCCCGAATGTACTCTCTGGTGCAGGTTGTTAAACGTGCTCGGTTCGGTTCGGATTTACTGGTCCTCCATAAGTGCTCTAGGCATCTCCTTTGGCACTTCCTCTCCCGGAGTTCCTCAGTAAACCAAGGAGCCCTCCGGGATCCACTGCCTCGGAGCGGCCGTAGAGGCACAATCCGGTTAAGAGACTTCGTCACTGCCAAGTGCCAGGCAGCAACCAGAGTCTCTGCCGGACTGCGGGCGAGAGTATCAGGAATAACCCCAAGTTCCGTCTGGAACCCCAAAGGGTCCATAAGTCGCCTGGGGCGGAACCACCTGGTCGGCTTCTCCTCCCTACAGTGGGGGTTTGGTCTCCGAAAGTCAAGCCTCAATAGGTAGTGGTCTGACCATGACAGGGGCAAGATCTCACTACCCCACTACACTTATTGGCATGAGTGTTTCAAATTGCCTTAATATTCACCAATGTTGCTAATGTTGTATAAGGATTTCATTTTAAACTGCTAGTTTTAAATTGCTAGATGCTTTAGGATCCATATAAAAATCATTACATTGAAACTTTAACATTATCAAATCACCACATTTTTTTAACCTGATTATTTGCCTATATTTTTCAGACATTTGCCAAATAACATTGGAATCTAATCTGATTCACCTACAACTAGATACTGGCTGTTATAAGCCAGTTATTGTATAACTTCATTGTCTACATATACTGTATACATATGGTATATTATGTATTTTTATAAGTTTCAAAGGCTACCTCAATCTTTTCAAATCAGAGAATGCTGGGTATCAAATGCATCTGTAGAATGATATAATACAAAGCAGCTTTGGATATGGAATCCAAAGTTGTGATTGGTTCAGTGGTGGGATTCAGCCAGGTCGCACCTATTCGGGAAAACCGGTTGGTAACTTTCTAAGTAGTTCAGAGAACCAGTTGTTGGAAGAAATCTCCTTTCCCCCCCCCCCCCACTTTACAGGGCTAATCCTGTAAGGAAAGCAGGAAGGAAACATTCTGGTGTTGTTCCTAGCCTAATCTTTATTGCCCTGCTTACAGAAACCACCTCTCCGGTTAACCCTTATTACATTGTAACAGCTAAGGCAAAGCGCCCATCGACCTGAGTGATCTTGAGTTGGCCACGCCCACCCAGTCACATGACCACTGAGCCCCACCTACCCAGATGGTCATTAGGACAGAGAACCGGTTGTTAAATTATTTGAATCCCACCACTGGATTGGTTGATTTAATTCCCAGCTAGAGAATTCCCTTCCCAGTCTCCAGGTGGGATAAGTTTCTTCTTATTTAAGAATTAGATCACATTTTTAAATCTTACTTGATGATCGTTTCCTTGGCATCATTTTATAAAATCACTCTCTTGAGTGAGTGCTTTGAAATCATCCTAGTCCACATGTACCGGTAGTTTTTAACTTGATTGCTTCTAAATAACTTATCCTAGTACAAAAATATTCCTGGAGCCTGAAATGGGCTGGGGATATGAGAAAATGCCCCAGAACCAGTGGTGGGTTGCGGATTCCATTCCAACCGTACCAGTTGAAATGGGCTTGCTGGCATCCATGTGGATGCGTGCAGCGTGCACATGAGTCTTGGTGCTTCTGCGAGCCTCCGCGATGCTCCAGCTGCTCAGAGGAGCATCATACATATGTTGTATGTGCTGTGCACAGAAGTGCTGAAGATGTAAAAGAATGGTAAGAAACAAGGGCGGGCAGGTGGGCCCTATGGAGCACCATACCGGAACAATATCTGGTGCTCCGGGCTGGCTGCAGTATGCCCATACCCGGGCGTACTGTCTGCAACCCACCACTGCCCAGAACCTACATCTTTCCCCACCCCACTCTCTTTAGTTCAGATCCAGACTTTCACTAAATTAATTGCTGAGGCCTGGATGAAAAACAGAAGGAAGAAGATACTTCCTGAATGCAGCCAGCAATGCCTGTGATCCATCTCTCAAAGACCTGAGAATTCCTGCTGGCCAAACATTATGACATCTTTCTAAACCATCAATAGGTGGAACTTGTCTTTCCATTACTCTGAAACTACGAACTTTATATTTGAAACTATGGCAACAAGATGATTCCAATTAAATTCATTTGGGCTTCACACCTCACAGTTTTAGCTGCCTCTAACAGCAAACAGTTATTCTTTCAATGGTTCTGCATTTTCATGAACTGTTTCAAACACATGTTCAAAATCAATCCATGTCAAAGTACAGTAATCTCTTCCAGTCACAGGAAAAGGGGAGGAAAAGCAAGTTAAAAAGAAATAGAGCAGGCTTGGGATAGATATTAAGATAAATTTAGAAAATGTATTATCACATACTTGATTATACAAAGAAGAAGAATGTAAGAATATTATTCTTGATAATATTCAAGATTAGATAAAGAAGATAATAACTTATTAACATTTCTGAAGTCTAAACTTTTCGTTCCTTGAGAAAAAAACTGGCAATGTAGAAACTATTTCCTTTCTACAAGGGTCATCAGCTAGATAGATTTTCATTGTTCTTCTAATTGAATTTCTGAATGTTGTATTCTCACCAAAGTAATTATTCCAGATGTCAACAAGGCAAGAGTCCATGAGCATCATGATACTTATAACCTCACCAATATCCCCAGGCAGTTCTAAAATTGTCCAAATTTTGTGAACTGGTTAAATCTCCCCCCAAAATAGTGTTTTCACATAAGAGGATATGTATATGTATATGATGTATATGTATATGTATATGATGTATATGTATATGTATATGTATATGTATATGTATATGTATATGTATATGTATATGTATATGTATATGTATATGTGCTGGTCTTGTTGTATTTGGGTCTTTTCCCATGTAAGATTGAGATTGTCTTGGCAACATTTTGGTGAGATCTCACTCGCCATCTTCAGGCTGGGTTTTGGGCTTAAAGTGTGATCGGAGCTGCCATCTTTCTATAAATTTTGGTGGGGGTGTGTGGAGTGCTGGCTTTGTTTCAGTAAGTGGAATGATTGGTCGTGTAGTTGTATCATGATTGGTAGATTGGTGCTGATTGGTGCTGGCTGTGTGTCCATTGTTGTTTCATGTTGTAATGGCCTGGGTGGTGATTGGAGCTCGTTTTTTTACTAGGGCTGGTTTCCAGATGTCTGGTAGGCGGGAGTCTACGAAATGTCATGCAAAATCTTCCCTGAAACATACATAGGACAAACGAACAGGAGGATAAATGCATGCATCGCAGAACACAAGAACGCAGTTAGAAAAAAAGAAAAAACTTCCTCTCTTTTCCAGCACCTTAAAGCTACAGGACATGAAATTAATTTTGAAGGAACCAGGTTAATCTCCAAAACTGAACACTTCAAGGGAATAATTATGGAAGCTATCAAAATAGAAAAACATCCCCCACAACATGAATAAACGTGACGACACCTCCCACCTACCAGACATCTGGAAACGAGCCGTAGTCAACAAATGAGCCCCATCCACCACCCAGGCCGTTACAGCATGAAACAACAGCAGACACCCAGCCAGCCCCAATCTACCAATCATGATACAACCACACAACAATCATACCACTTAAAGAAACAAAGCCAGCCCTCCCCCACCCCAAGATTTATAAAAAGACGGCAGCTCCGACCACACTTTAAGCTCAAAACCCAGCC
>NW_028261383.1:86980994-87060994 GCF_051295495.1 Thamnophis sirtalis | reverse complement strand
AGTTCATTCATGACTAACTTAAATTTCAATTAAGTTTTCAGCAAAAACCAGATGGATTCCCTCCTCACATCTACTTCTATGAGAAGCAGTTCCTAAAAACTAATAGAATCCTTTTAGCAACAGCATCCTATTAGAAATTATAATGTGATAAAACACAAATACTTAGGTAGTTGCATGAAGAATATTCGTTGCATAGTGGTAAGTTTCACTTTGTTTTGAAAGTTGAGGTAATATTTGAAGTAGAAGTAGAAAGAAAGGACTAGTAGTCCACTCATTTGAAACAAACAAAGGTAATTATTTTTTGTCAACTTTAAAACAGCCTGACCTCTTCTTCTTTATGTAGATAATTGTACTTTTAAGTAACGTTAATAAAATATTCATCTAGCAGAAAGCATTGTTGGCAGTATAATGGATTTCTCTAATCCTAATATTCTGGAAATAGAGCATTTTAAAAGAAACAGCTGTGTTATTGGCTCCTTTGACTCTGAAACTGGGGAACAGAACCTGAAGAATTGCTCACCTGGACGGAGAGCCAAGGAGGAGGCAGCTTCCATGACTAATATAGAGCTGGGTGTTGTCTGAAATAATGGAGAAATGGATCCAGAATTTGGCCAAGTGCCCAGCCATAGTAGTTTAAAAAACAATGGTCTGTATGTCTCCTTGAGAAGAAATGAAATCAACTTCTTTAATCAAGACAGGGCTCTTGCCCTAGAAAGTGTTAAGTTTCCACCCTTGTTAAAAGCAACTTCTCTACTTTGGGACAAGATCCTCATTTAAGCCAGCCTTCCCTGTCTCTCACTTCTGGGAACTCTGATTTTTGAAACTTGGGCAGTTCCAGTGGTGAAATTCAATTTTTTACTACGGGTTCTGTGGGCGTGGCTGGGTGGGCATAGCAGGGGAAGGATACTGCAAAATCCCCATTCCCTCCCCACTATGGGGCCAGCCAGAGGTGGTATTTGCCAGTTATCTGAACTATTCAAAATTTCTGCTACTGGTTCTCCAGAACTTACAAGAACCTGCTGAATTTCACCCCTGGGCCGTTCCCATGAATTCCAATGGCCCTGGACTTTTGGGCTAGTGAACACAGTAATGGCTCCTTTTTCTGTTTTCTTGCTGTCAAGATAGACTGCCCCATTGATACTCACTGCTCGTATTCAGGCAAGAGCCCTCTTGTTTTTTTTTAAAGTAATTTTTAATTAAGATTTTTTTCAATTAAAACCATGTAAATGTAAAGAAAAATGAAATAAAACTGATAAGTAAATAAAAAACAAAGGAAAGGAACATAAGAATAAAAATAAATGAAACAAAAAAAGAGAAAAATATAAAGAAGAGGTTTCTGATCTTCTTTAAAACAGTTACAAATGCATTTATGTTATGCTTTCTCTGTGCCACATCTTGGCTCCCTTCTTTCTACATTCTACCATTTCTAATCATCAAACCCATAAAGCACAAGTTCATTTCCCCCCAGTTTCCAGCAAAAATTCCATAAAGGGTTTTTGGACACTAACAAATGTTATTATATAACCAAATAAATCATTTTTGCCATCTTTTCAAATTCTCTCATATTTACCAGACATCTCTCGATTGCACATATTTCAGAGTCTTTCCATCTTTGTGCGTATAATAGTTGTCTTGCAGTTACCAGGTAAAAAAACAATCCTCCATAAGACTTTTCTAGTTGTCTTCCATTAATCATAGCAAGAAAAGTTTGAGATTTTCTACTGTTTGCATATTATTGCCTGATTTATAACCTCTAGGCTAAATGTTATCTCTGTCTATGCTGGCCATTTGGCACTGATTTATTTCTAAGGGTGGGAAAAAAAGCTCTGAAAGACGTTGTTGTTGATTACTCTTGTCTATTTGGACCAGGAAAAATATGCTGAAACTTTGATGATCAAAAAGCCAAAGATTTGTTGTACTTTTTAGAAGACTCAGCAATAAACATGGCAAAGATAATTGGAAGAAAATGGAAATACGTTGGCTCTAATTGCCAAGTCTCTTTGCTTACTGGTACCAAACAGTTCCTTCTGGGTCTGACATTTCTGGTTTAGACAGCATCAAGCCTTTCTTCTCAAAAACAAATGAAAGATGATCAGGGATGATAGAGACTCAATAAAATCTGTATAAAAATATGTATATAGTGCTGCAATTCCAAAGATTGTTATTTCTCAGCCCTCGTCATTTTACACACACACACACACACACACACACACACAAACACAAACACAACCTCACACTTCTTGATTTAAAAACAATCAGAATATTTTATCTAATGATAAATAAAGAGGATACAAGGATGATTTGGGAATGCTTCCAATGCAGTATTCAACAAAATGGACTGTATACATCTTCATCTGAAACATATGCATAGGTTAAGGGCAGCTTATAACTCTCAAAGGACCTACAGTCCTTCAATTGACAGTTTCTCACTTTAGATATTCAATTATAAAAAGGAGGGTCATGAACAATCAATATGTAGGCTTCGATTGCTTGGGGATAACATCTAAACCAATGTTATCTTAGCATTCTATAGAGATCCCTATTCTGAATTTCCCGAATTCATTAAGTGCACATTTGCACAAAAGAAACATAGTTAACAAGAAGAGCCGAGCTTTGGCAGATAGGATGTGATGAGCTCTCTGCCTTAATTGTACTGCAAGGCTAAATCTACAGAAAAACAATATAGCATGGAGAACAAAAGAAGAAAAAAGCAATAAAGGGTGCAAGAAAATAGTCCCAAATAGAAACATAGAACACAGGACCCTTGGGGGAGGAGGGAAAAAATGAATCAAGATTTTAACCTGCAAAAATTATAAATTATGCAAAACAAAATCTACTGCTGATAGTGATTTAAAATGGAAGATGGTAGATTGCACCAAGAAGTTGAGCTCCCCAAAGCATAGGACATTTCTGGTTTAATCCTCCACTCCTTGCCTTGACTTCATCTTACTCCATCAAGTCCATTCTCAGAAGCCTCTCCCATCTCCTGAAAGTTCCCATAACCCAGAGATTTTGTTCCTAGGAAGATGGGAGCCACAATGTTGCTTTGTGTAACAGTTTCATGATATTTCATCATGAAATGAAATATATCTTTAAAGTTTCACCCAGCCATATTTTCTCTCCCTTCTCATTTGCCAGAAAGAATGTTTAGCTCCAAATCTTAACTGCTCAGAAATTTCACAGCTAAAAGGGAGCACCACTTTGGCCTCCTTCATCAGTCAAGAGTGGACAATTGTTTTTCAGCAAAAACACCAAGCACAGAAAATCAGCCCAGTTCCTATTAAGTAGAAATGCAAGTTTACTTCTCTCTGTTTCATGACAGTCTGAGACAATTGATCTCATTCTTGTGTGTGTGTGTGTGTGTGTGTGTGTGTGTGTGTGAGAGAGAGAGAGAGAGAGAGAGAGAGAGAGAGAGAGAGAGAGAGAGAGAGAGAGAGAGAGAGAGAGAGAGAGAGAGAGAGAGAGAGAGAGAGAGAGAGATATTCCCTTTTTGTATTTGTAGAATTTAATTTGTTATATTTATTTATTTATGACATGTATATGCTTTCTCAATCCAACTGGACTAGAAGTAGTTTATATTTTGAAGTAAAAAGCTACCAAATTAATACCCACCCCATCATGCTCAGACTCAATCCAACGTTTCTTCTTATCCAATCCTGAACATCTCTAGATTCTGAGTTGGGACATCTGCTAGATCTTCTCACATTTGGCCAAAGTGGAAATATATAACCGGGTATCATCAGCATGTTGATGGCACCTCTGCCCAAATCAATGTAAGACTTTCCACATGATTTCATCTAGATGTAAAACAGAATAAACAAGAGAACCTGCCTTCTGGTACCCCTTCAAGGATCGTCTCTCTCATTCGGCCACTTCAGACTGGACACACTCATTTTAGTAGGAGTGGAACCAGCATTAAATGGTGCCTCCACTTCCACATATATTCATTCAGAAGATTTTTTTTTTTGTATTTTATGTTTTTTCTATTTTATATATATATATATATATATATATATATATATATATATATATATATATATATATATATATATATATATATATATATATATATATATATATATATATATATATATATATATATATATATATATATATATATATATATATATATATATATATATATATTATTATGTTTTCATTCTATACAATCACATATTCACTGTGCTTAATCAGGGCATATAACATTGAATATAGAAAATGCCCTCTACAATACAAACCCAGTATACCACCTTGACCCGCCATACACCCTCTTTCAACCCCCTCCAACTTTCATTCTTCCTTCTCACACACCCCTCTACGCCTACTTCCCCTCCCCTTCTTTTAACCTTTATATATATATATATATAAAAAAATAGAAAAAACATAAAATACAAAAGAAGATTTTAAAAATTCAAGTGCAACTAAAACTAAAGATGTTACTCTGGGGACTAAACATGCAACTAGAAAAACATAATGGAATTTGCTTTTGCATATAACAACAGCTGCAGGATTATTAAATATTCAAATGCAAAAAGGTTTGACACTAACCACAATGGAGAGATGCTTGGAGAAATGACTAAATTAACTTGATAAGAAAAAAGGACAATATCTACATTGATGGTTGACTTGAAATCCCTTTTATTTATTTTTTTGCAGGAAATGGAAAAAAAAACAATGCATTTATGTAGCTTTGATGGTTAGGAAATAAATGGATAATAGAACAAAGAGGTATTTTTTAATCGTAGAATAAGAGAAAATGTTGAAATCATACTTGTATTTGCTGCAGAGGAAATCAGATGCTTTTTTTTCTATTTCTTCATTTTTTCTTTATTACTGAACTTTTATTTTTCTCCTCTTTCTTTCTCATTTCTATTCTGTTTTAGTCTGTGTTAGTTTTAAGTTCTCTTTAAAACTTCAAATAAAATTTATTGTCAGTTCCCAAACCTTTCAGACAATAATACTCAATCTGTATCATCAATCCCATAATTTTGAAAGTTAATTTAAAAAAGACAATATAATTATATCTGAGGGTCTTTTCAACAGAGATTATATAAAGACACAAATTCCTCCTGGCTTGGCTATACATTTTTATGATGAATTTATTCCACAAACTGGCCACTTCAGGCTTTCTTCCCTGGTTGTGCTTTGCAGTTTCTACAAGACACTGAGGCTGGGACCGGGATGCAATGGCTGTGGCTTTTCTCTGTCCTGATGGACCAGGCTGAAGTGGTAGCCTCTGAGACATAGAATAGTGTGAAGCCCACTCACAGCCCAGCCCAGGATTATGGTGCCAAAGGGCTTTTGAGCATGCTAAGGCTCTGATGTTGCAAAAAACATCAATCCCTGAGTCATAGTATGAAGCAGGGGTGGGTTCCAGCAGGCACTACCACCAGTTTGCTCATGGGTGCGCTTTACGTATGCGCAGTGCAATATAAATTATTCTACGCATGTGTAGAAGTGAAAAACAAGTCCATAAGCGCCTCCAGGAGAACCGGTTTGTGGGCGTGGCAGGCCTGGGTTGCTGCCAGTTTAGCAACCCAGGCAGCCAAACCACTACCAGTTTGGCCGAACCGGTCCGAATCTGTAGGAACCCACCACTGGTATGAAGCTCACCCTTGCCCAGAAGCATGATGTAAAGGACCTTTTCCGTGCTCCTGGGATTTTTTGTGCAGACCCAGAGCCACAGTGCAGTGTGAAGCCTAACCTCCAGGCTAGGCGCCTCTTGATAGTAGCAGCAGCCAAGAGGACAGCCAAGGTCAGCTGGTAGATGGAGCACAGGGAGGCAAGGTGACAAGTGTGACTGCATCTGGTGGCAGTGGCTTCTCGAGCTGTGTCAAGCAATTCCAGAGTCATGTGATCTTCAAGTCAGATTTCAGCATGGCAAAAAGGGAAGAGATCGGAGCGAGAGATTGGCAGGTGATAGAGACAGAGGCAGTTCTTTACTTTATTGAGGCTGTGGGCTGAGAGGAACCAAGTCCAAAATGGCTGGAATGGAGGTAGGTACTCACTTAACAACTCACACGGCTCAATTAACAACGGCATCAGGGAGTGCTGGGATTGGTGCTGCTAACCAACATCAATGTGTTCACATTACATCTTACTTTATAACCACATCACTCAGCAACATAAATTCCACTTCCAGTTGTGGATATAAGTTGAGGAATACCTGCATATATTATAGTGACTATACACTTGCAATAGAAAAACCTAAATAATTCCTTTCTTTTGTCACAATGTAATTAGAAAAGCTAAACGTAATAACAGAAGCTGTTAATTTCTGATAAGATTCAGATGGAAGAAATTATTTACCAGTAGGAAAGCTGATAAGGTAAGAAGGGAATTGTGAAGGACTGGCATTATTTTTTTTCAAATGATACAGCAATCTTTTATTGCATAATTTAGAAGATAACATGATCTTGTGCATTCTGCTCAGAATTCAATTCCATAGTACTCCCAAATGTGTAGCAATATGAATGCAGCCTCAAGCATCGTTGAGATAAAGAATTTGATTTCTGTACAAAGGGGAACGTTTTCAATGCACACACAGATGTTATAAGTAATCAGAAGGAAGACTGAGACATAAAAATTGTCGTTGTTTGCGAATACATCAATCTCTTTTTAAAAAGTTACCGCAGTGATTTACAAGTCATTTTTATGGCAAGATACATGGAAGATTTAACTGCTCAATAGCAAATCTACTTTATAAAGAGCCAAGGTTTCATCACCCAGCATATTCACAATGATCCTGCTTCCCTTCCATCATAATCTGGCACTCAGAGGTTGTATTTTAGTACATTTTAAGACTTTAGTCAGTATTAAAGTGCAGAGAAAGTATTAAGTGTGTAAAGTAGTAGGAAATAGGATACACATTTTCATACCAAATTTTGGTTTCTAAAAAATTTGGTATCGGGAAAGGAAAACAAATAATATTTTTAATAGGCTGTTTTCAATCATTATTGTATCCTGGAATCAAGAACTTCATTGTATATAAAGCCTGGCTTCAATGCTTTACAATAAGTTCCTTTTGCCCTTTGCTAAAGTTGACATAGAATAAAGATCTGAAGGTTATAGAAGCTTTAAAAATATACAGATCCAGTTTGTTATCTTATCATATGAAGTACTTCACATTAGCAAAGTATTAAACTAATCTAATACAGTCTATTGTTCTACGCCAAGCTGAGGCTAAAGAGAATTCTAGTTTTCTCATTGGCTTAATGGTGAGACAAGGATTTAACATACTCAAGCAATGCTATGTGGCTGGTTTTATTGTGGTATGGATTTAACACCAAACCTAATAGATAGAAAATATGGGTGAAATAAATATCAACAGTACATATCCATATCTGGTCATTATAACACTGGTCCTAGAAACAGGAAGCAACATTTTATTTTAATATGTACAATCATATCCCTCTTGAGAGCACAAACTCCAATACAAATGAAACCTTTACCTATCACTCTGTAAATACCAGTCCAAAGCATTCTAGGGCTCAGCTAGACAAAATCCAAACAGGTCTTTACAAATTCTATATGACCAAGAGTTCATTTAGGCAGATAAGCTTCAATATAAGGTTAGAATAAATGGCAAGTTTATTCCTGCATCCTGGAAGCATAATAAAGTATGGGACTCACTAGTTTGCTCGGTTCTCCAGCTACATTGTATGGAATACAATTTAGGCTTTGTGAGATGATGGGTGGATGGATATAGATGATAGATAGATAGATGATAGATAGATAGATGATAGATAAATAGATAGATAGATAGATAGATAGATAGATAGATAGATAGATAGATAGATACATACATACATACATACATACATACATACATACATACATACATACATACATAAGCAGGCAGGCAGGCAGGCAGGCAGGCAGGCAGGCAGGCAGGCAGGCAGGCAGGCAGGCAGGCATTCAACAAATTGAGATATAAAGCTTCCCTTGGGTGCTTCCAAACTCAAATGCACAGAAGCAAAAAGTAGAAATTACAAGTGTTGTGGACAGTTATAAAAAGAGGCAAAGTAAGCCAAATAGGTTTGAAAAGTTTTGTAAATGAATGCTAACCTTCGGAAGTAATCATCTGCAGCCCAGAAATGATCAGCTGTTGAAGTTCAAGTGTCCTCCAAACTTCAGTTTTATTCACTTCAAGGTCCCTTAATTATAGTCATCCCTTCTTTTGATTAGTCATCTTTCCAGTTTTTTGCTTCAGAAGTCTCCAAGGGGGTCTTCCTGTTCAAACCATTCCCTCTTGCAATCTCAGTGTACTATGACTTTTATTTTCTCAGGTCTCTTGCTCCTCCTTTCCTAGTCACGGTGACCTTTCCCATATCTATCAACAGATGCCTGGGACAATACAAAATTAATGTATACTTTTTCTGGCCAGATTTTTGGTCTTGTGTGATTTCTAAAAATTTCCATAAATATATATCAGACTGCTTGGAATTTGAACTTATTTTAGTCCTGAATGATGTGCCAAGATTATATCTCTGTGGGATTCCAGGGCACTGTGTCTGAGATAGCCTTCATTTATTTTTGTTTGTTCAAATTGTCTTTAAAGTAGTGTAGATTCTTTGCATACAGGCAGGTTCTTCTACAGCACTTTCTGGAGTGCCCAAGTAACCACATAACAGAAAGCGCTCAAGCCATTTTAACAATTAAAGAAAATAAATAAGATTATCCCCTCCAGCTATTAGCTTTTATAGGGAATAAATTAAGTCTACCCGCCTTAATTTCCCCCAACCCCATTTTTAAATGGAAGGTTTGACACCTCCTACCAGTACTGTTCTTTTGCATGATCAAAGCAGCTGAGCCAATACCCCAGCTGTCTGTACTATCAGAACAATCTGTGTTTCCTTTCATCCTGTTCAGCAAAATTATTGTTAAAATACACTACAATATTAATGTTTTCCTCTAATAATTCACAGGAAGGGATGTCCTGAAACATATGACATATTATTATTATTTTGACTGAAGCAACATTTTATTTAAAACATGGTTTCCTGTATTAATATTCAGGAATGAAGCAGAAATAACCCCAAAGCAGCTGGCACTGGGGAAAAAAATAACTCTGGTTTATTCAGGAGGTGTTATTTCAAGTGTTGGTTACTCACCATTTTATAACTCTTAATTGTAGATCATATTTTAAGGGATAACTTTTATTTTAAAGAGTTGCCATTTAAACCAGAGCAGCACAGTATAATACAACATAGCAGATGGTAATTAAGTGTACAGAATATGCAAAATGGCTCTAATTTTTGCCCTTCGGTGCGGAAATCCCAAATATAAATGTTGCACTAGTGAGGCAAACTGCAGGAAAACTTCAAATAGCTTGCCTTTCTATTTTGAGGAACAGAATTGAGGAATCAGATTCTTTAGACAGAAAGAGAATAATAATTATCCAATATTCTGAACAGTTTGGAATTTTAGATATCCAACTCAATATCATCAATATACTCCAAGTAAATTAAAATTCTGAATGAGTTTAGGAACCTTCTCACCTTGGTGTTAGATGAGAGTGTGACATTTGCAATAGAAATCAGATTATGGAGCCAAACTCCCGTTGGAAGAAATATCCATCTGGTTCAGTTCCAAGCTGGGAGAAAGACACTGGAAACATGGAGGTTGATTAGAAAGATGATTTAACACCTTTGTCTCGGCTTGGAACTGAACCAGATTAATATTTCTTCCAACATTCCAGAAAAGTTATAATTTAAGATTACAAAGTTTAGCATGTTTGTGTATTCTGTCATTTATTCAGATATTTCTATATTTCTCTTTACATGCATCCCTGAGAATTTCAGTGTTGAAAATACTATTTGTTCTTCTTACTCAGCTTCTACCACATTCACATACATACACTTATGCTAACTCACACGTCACACTTAATTTTAATTAGTTACTTTCCCCAAAGCAGCCTTTCCCATTGTTTATGAAGAACAGAAAGTCCAAGGGAAATAAAATAATTCACAGGACCAATGGAGATTTATTTGACAATGACAAAAATATATATTGTTATATAGGGTGGATATAGCTAATGATAGCAGGAAAAGTTCTCGCCAAAACATGACCCTTTATTCAAATTAGCATTTCCAGGCAGAAGTGTCTCTGTTATAAATAATAGTAATGATCTTAAACAGCACATTATTTTTAAAAATCCTGCCAAGTGCACACTAATATACTTTATTGGGAGTCCAGAATCTTATTTTCTCTGTAGCAGCAGCCACCCTTTAGAACAAGGTTCCTTCTGAGATCCAGATGGAGTCATACCCTACGCTGCTGTTGCTTAGAAGAATCATGAACATCTGGTTTCTTACCCAGGCCTTTGGCAACGAACAATGAAAGCCCTTACTTCATCCCATATGGTCTGTCACACTTGCCATCTAATATTTTTATTGATCCATTTTATTGTTTGTTTTGTTGTTTTTCTTTCTTTGTTTGATTGTTGAGAGCCAGCAGAGCAATTGGGAGTCTAATGGCATGCAACTTTATTATTGAGGGGTCCTTGGTGCTATCTGACCTTGGTTGTTTTCCTTTAAATGTTTCATTATTGAAGCTAGGTAACATCATCAGTGCTAGTTTAGGTAACTAGGTAAAACTAGGTAACAGCATCAATGCTAATATATTATTAGTATGATTGTTCACATAGTCAGAAAGATGTTTAGACTGGATTCAGCATTTTTATTCACCTATCAAATCCTTCCCAAGAACCTAGGATAGGCTGATTTTATTATTCATATGAATTTCAATATTCTATTTTTTTTTCAAATAAAACAACTGCAATTATAATATTGAACTGAAATGTCAAGATCCTGTTTTTGCTTGATTGTTTCTAAATATTGAAGACAGGAACTTCAAAACAGTTATCTACCACTTCACAAAATATTTTAAATATTTACATGTAGGAAGAGGGGGAAAAAATCTAAGGTTATAATAATTGGAAAAGAATTTCATTTCCTAAGTAAAGGCATTTCCAAAGTAGCATTTATTAGAAGAATTTGGAAATTATAATCCCACCCCTACTTCAATAGGTGAATGTTTTATGCATACCTGATGATGTGCAATTATCTCACCTAAATTCAAATTTAGCCATGTTTTAAATATAATATTTCCAAGCTAATTGTAGTCATGGCTAAATTAGATGTTAATGCATATGGTTTTGCACAAATGTCATGAAATAAACATTGCATGAAATGACCACACTTGGAATATTGCATCCAGTTTTGGTCACCACCATATTAAAAATAGAACTTGAGACCCTAGAAATAATTTAGAGAAGAGCAACAAAGGTGATTAGGAGATTAGAGGCTAAAACGTGTATTCCAATAGCTGAGGTGGTAGAAGAACAGTGGGTCAACCTAGTCTCCAAAGGAAGGCTGAACAAGGAGCAATGGAAACTAATCAAGGAGAGAAGCAATCTAGAACTGAGAAGAAATGTTTTGACAGTTATTTAGTTATTTAGTTATTTAGTTATTTAGTTATTTAGTTATTTAGTTATTTAGTTATTTAGTTATTTAGTTATTTAGTTATTTAGTTATTTAGTTATTTAGTTATTATTTAGTTATTTAGTTATTTAGTTATTTAGTTATTTAGTTATTTAGTTATTTAGTTATTTAGTTATTTAGTTATTTAGTTTGTTTGTTAGTTTGTTAGTTTGTTAGTTTGTTAGTTTGTTAGTTTGTTAGTTTGTTAGTTTGTTAGTTTGTTAGTTTGTTAGTTAGTTTGGTAGTTTGGTAGTTTGTTAGTTTGTTAGTTTGTTAGTTTGTTAGTTTGTTAGTTTGTTAGTTTGTTAGTTTGTTAGTTTGTTAGTTTGTTAGTTTGTATTTAGTTCATTAATTCGTTAGTTCATTAATTCGTTAGTTCATAATTAATCAATCAGTCGATTGGATTACCTTCAGAAGTTATGGGTGTTTCATCACTGGTGGTTTTTAAGAGGAGTTGGGACAGCCATTTGTCTGAAATGGTATAGGTCTCCTGCTTGAATAGGGGGTTGGACTACAAGACCTCCAACATCCCCTCCAACTCTATTATTTTGCTATTTGTTAAATGTATATATGAATGTACATCAAAATATAAAGCTCATACCATGAAAGATGTTTGCTGTTGTCAATCATTCAAAAGGGGAAAAAAGGTAAAGAATGTTCCATGTAAACTTGAAAGTTTACACCAAGACTATAGTATATTTGTACCTCCTGCTTGTTTCCCCACTGACTTACTTGTCAGAAGCCAGCAGCAAAAGTTGCAAATGATAATTGTGTGTCTGTGGAACCTTCATAATTTGTCAAGTGCCCAAATCATGATCACATAATCATATAGAAGTGCTGACAACTGCAACAATGGGGGACAATTGTAAGACCCCTCATTCAATGTCACCATCATTTTGAATGGTCAATGGGAAGTCATTAAGTGAAGAATTGTTATACTTGAAGATTTTGTTCACCTTTAAGACTGACCCAAAGTTTCCAAGATTGTTCCTCATCATTCTTGCCTGGCAAATTCTTTGTTCTTCTCAAGTACTGAATTACTAATTTTAGTAAATCGAAAATTTCTGCTTCTTTCCTTAATTCACCATGTTAACTCATTGACTTATATCAAAGCTGTATACCCTAAAGTTCCAGGGACATAGACGACCTTCACAAAATGCTTGGGGACATCTCTATAAATTATAAACAAGAAATAATCTCCTATAAGAAAGAAAGTATTAAATGTATGATTTTCCAATTCATCCCACTTCAGATAGATTAGAAATATTAGGGATTATAAGTGGAAATCCATTCTTTAGAATGATCCTATCTTAGATTTCTTCATTCATTAAGATAGCCCATGAAAACTGTTCTGCTGTTCATGCATCAGAAAAGAATCAAAATATATTATTTTTCATTTTTACCCATTTCAGTGGTGCAATGCTAATTGGGACCAAATAGCAATAAAGTCTGATGCAAATTAAAGATCCACTTGCGAGCAGGCACTATGGGGAACATTGATAGCAATAGTGGCATATCTCTAGAGGATCTGTTCTCCTCTTCTTTCCTTCCTTCCTCCCTTCAATATTCTACATCATTATGTCAGCATAACATTAGAACATTCTAACAATTACCATAAGAAGCTTGTTAGGGAAGGCTGGTGAAAAACAGAATCAGAAACTTAGTGTGAGATTTGCACTCACCACAGAATATGATTCTGTCTTCTTAAGCAATTGTAGGAAGCAAAAGAGCTGTGTAGCTCATATAAGAAAGCTGTCCAGTCAACCCTCAAAACAACAATGAATTGACAGCATTTAAAGAGGGATAATTACCAATAAACCTACTGACAAATCATAACTTTTTAAAAAAGTATTACTTTTTTAGTTTTCTTTACTATGTGTTTTTTAATTCTCTACATAACTCACTTCTTTGAATTTTCTTAAACTCTGTTAATCTATCCCGTCCCATATCACTCACAGTATACTAAGGCAACCTTTCACAATCCCCCAGTATTGAGGATTATTGACACTCTTACAAATGGCTGTCATGGCTACAAAATCTGACAGCTGTAATCTCAGGACATCTGGAGTACACCAGTTTACAAAAGACTATAAAAGACTAAATGTCTTGTCTTCCATTTGATGGGAGATTGTTATACTTCTATGCAGCTTTCTTTATGTTGTAGTTATATTTAATTCCAAATAAACTATGAAATGGCACCATGGGAGGAGGTGATACTGATAGACATTACAATGTGTGTATTCTATTCTTTTAGTTTTCCTCCTACACAAACATTATGAATATTTATAGATAGCAACAAAGCACCTATAGATGCAAATAGCATGGTGAGAGCAAGACCCTTTGTCAACGTTTAGTATTCAAGCACCAATCAGTTGTTAGTCAACAGGCTGTTCTTGTGTTATTGTGGCTTGATCATTAGCTCTATAATTACAAGCATTTGGTTGACTGTTTCCTGGGTTATTTAATGACACAGTATGAAACTGAGTTGCTTTGATGCAAACTGTTCAGATTTTCTGGAGAAACTTCTTGTCAAGTAAAAATCTTTTAGACAAAAGATGACACAGAAAGAAGAACTAATCAGCTTGATGGCCCTGAGGCATCTGCTTTCCTGTTTGAGGACCTTCTTCTACATGTGAATTTTTCAAGTGCTACGTGATGCATGGATAAGGTAGTTGAAGAGAGGGAATGACACACAAACTACCTAAGTATTGGAATCATTTTTCCATATCACACCTGCACCAATGCATTCTTGGTTTCACTGTTATCATGCCTTGCCTCCCATACCCCCAAAACAAAATTATAGATTTATTTTTTCATTCACTGTTCTTTTCCCATTGATTGTATCTCTAATCCATGCATGAATACAATATGCACCCAGTATGGGATCCCTACTATCCCATTGTGTCCCAATGTTAAAGGATTTACAAAGTGAAGAGGATTAACTGATGCCTCCTCTGGACTGCAATATGGAGGGTTTGAAACTGAATAATAGAATAATAGAGTTGGAGGGGATCTTGAAAGTCTTCCAGTTCAGCCTCTGCTCGAATGGGAGACAAGTGGCTGTCCAGTCTCATCTTAAAAGCCTCCAATGATGGAGCATCCATAACTTCTGAAGGTCAGCTGCTCCACTGTTTAATTGTTGTCACTGTTAGTTCCTCACTGTCAGGAATTCTTGGTTTGTGTTTTCTCCTAACTCCTGAGATGACCCAACTCCCACCGATGGACAAAATGCTGTGCTGTAATGCAATCCTATGTCCCACAATCACAGTGACTGGGTGTTATTGTTGTTTAAGTAGTCAGTTACTGATAGGCAGAAAAAGGACATTATTACCTTTGTTGACTATATATATATATTAATCCAACCCCAGCCACAAATATTGGGTCAAAGGTATTTTTGTATGTAGAAACAATGACCACATTAGTATGAATATGCAAGGCTTATTAATATCATAATAGAAGGAAGCAATCCATAAAAAAGGAAGAACATTGTCAAAGAAATAATGGCCTTATATTCCTTCTGCAAAGTATAGGAGACTCCAAGGAAATGACACCAAGCAAACCTCTTATAGCTAGCAACGATGCACCATCCTGTTAGGTCTGCACCAAGGTCCCATTTTATAGAGAGTTTTGACCAGTTTATATGGTCTTCAAATCATAATGAATCACTCCTGTTTTTAATGTCCTTGTTACACTTGATTTTGCCAAAAGCAAGAAGGATAGACTTATCTTGTTCTTGGACTGCTTTGCCTACTCCTGATAACGGGAAGAACATCCCAAGGTTAAGGAGCATTTGTTTACAGAAGGTGTGATGAGACCATCTTAAAATTTTTGGCTGAAGTTGAAAAAAACTCATTTTACTCCACACAGGATAGGACAAGATTCTTACAGAAGCAAAAATACTAAGGATGAGTCTTTTAGCATCTTTTTCTGGCTGACAAATTTCATTAAAAAGCATAAGCTTTAATAAAATTCATTAGCTGGAGAAAGTGCTATCTAACTCCTGATGTTTGTAATATAGGCAATCATGTCCAATACCAAAGACAGGACTAAACAAAATATGAGTCTTTAGTGATTAAAATAAATCCTTGCTTAATTCAGTGTTACCTACTCAACCATTAAGTGGGAATATAAGGTTCTATGTAGCAAACACCTAAAGAAAATAGGAACATACCAGTATCCAATTTGCAACTACCATTATTGTAACACACCATTATGCCTGCAAATGAAAAGCTGAGGAGCTGCAGAGATTAGATTTATGTATGTAAGAGGCACTGCTATAGGACTTTCTGCTCTCTAGGTGAGCTAGAATACTCTTTCCTAAGTATATTATATTATGGATGTCATTCTAGGTTTCCTTACAACAGATGTGGGGAACTATGGTCCCTCTATGACTTATGGACTTCAACTTCCAGAATTCCTTATGGCTGGCTCAGGAATTTTGGGAATTGAAGTCCACAAGTCATAAAAGGGCCATAGTTGCTCACTCCTGCTTTACAGGGACCTCTTGGGGATAGGATATATCCCAAGCCCCAATTCTTCAAAAAGGAGTTGCTCCCCCTTTCTTTCTTTTTTGGATTTGGCTTTTACAAAGCTTTACCTGTAGCCCATCACACATGTCTGCAAATGAAATATCTAACTAACAAGGATTAGGATTGCTCAGATTTAAAAATAAGAGACTGCCTTTGTTAATATACTGTAGTGTTCCTTTGCAAAAAAAAATAGGATTAATTTCTCTCTTTTGAAAAGAATATTGGGATAACATCCTGTTTTGGGGAAATAGGGCAGGATATCTCCTAAAAAATATGACTTCTGCATCATATAAAGCACTTCTAGAATGATGGATTTGATTGGGAAAATGTTAAGTTTAAGCTTAAATCAGTGGGATTTCTCTGTGACTAGGAAACAGCTTTTATCTGACAGCACTCACTTGGAAGCATGCCAATGCAGTCCAGCAAGACAAAAATGAGGATAGAGAGGAGTTTGCTGGAGAGCTGAACTGATGTTCAATTTCTCTTTCTGTATTCCTGACACTAAAGGAAGGAAGCAAAACAATTCACTGGTCCCCAGGACAATGTATGGGGATTACAGGATTGCACCCAAAAGACAGCTGATGTGCAGGCCTTTTTAAATCATTCTGTCAGGGTGTGTAATGCTTAGGGACTGATGCTTTTCAAGCTATGGGAGCCTCCGGTAAGGCACATCCATTTTTTATCCACCATCAGTTAGGTTTTGTTTTTACTTCTTTGCACTATATTTCAGTTTCCTAAAGAGCTATTATCAGCCTGCAGCCATGACACTAGCAGTAAAACCAGATGAGTTTTTGAAGAGCACCTACTGTACACCATCTTGTCACATTTCAGCTGATCTCTTCTATGGGGACCACAAGCTTCAAACGAGCTATCAGTTTTCTCCCTGTGTCAGTATTTTTCCATCTGTGTATTAAAATATCTTTCACATTAACCAAAAGAAAGAAAGAAAGAAGAGCATGACAAGGCTTAGTTAAAGCCCTCTTAATTATTCCAATGTAACTTTTAATCTGATTCCAAGCAACTAGGAATCACATGTTTGTCAAAGTGGGCATACGTGGGTATGAGTTGGCTGTTGGCAATTTGTCCCTGCAGTTTTCTTGGCAAGATTTCAGAAGTAGTTTTCTTGCCATTGCCTCCTTCCTAGGGCAGAGAGAGAGAGAGAGAGAGACTGGCCCAAACTCACCCATCTGGCTTTCTGCTTAAGGCAGGTGTAGAACTCATGGTCTTCAGGTTTCTAGCCTGACGCTCTAACCACTTCACCAAACTGACTCTTTGGAAAATGAGCTAAATATAAAACTGTAGTTAAAAAAAGTTCAGGCTGGGCAGACCAGCCACACTTTGTGTTCCCTTTTGTGGGGTGGATTCAACCAGTGAAAGGAAACCAGGAAAACTGTCCCATTAATAGAATCCTTCAGAGTGGAATAGTCTACAGGGACTGACTGTGTGCTGTGTTAATCACAGGAAGAAAAGAATACCTGAATAGGGCTAATCTGTTTGCATTAATTGCCTTGGAAGATATTATTTTTGGCTTGCTTGTTTCATTCTAAGCAAACCAAAATAAAAATAAGCAGTGGGAAAGGGATAAGATGATTGTAATTTTGTTCTTATTTTTCATTATAGGGGGAGCAGTGTCTGTTTATTGTTCTCCCAATTATTTGTAATGAAAAACTGATTAAAGGGTCCGGGTTTTTTTAAATGAGCAGACTAAGGTGTTTAATAAAATGCAATATAGATAAACAAATTGTGGCAAAATGGAATAGTTTCACGAAAAGAAAAGAATTCAGGCATGTATCTAATTGTTAGACTCCTCAGCAAATAATGCAATTATCGCGCACAAATTCTGATTAATGTTTCAATAAAACACTGCAACACCAATTCATTTGAGCTGTAATGCAAATATTTCTGTTGAATGCTGAAAAACACTTATTGTGTCCCTCCCTTCTGTTTTCATTTGCTTTACCTTAACAATCATTTCTACATATTTTCAACTCATCAGCCTTTTCTTATCCCTGGGGACCTCATTTTACTGGACAACATGCCTGGCACATACAGTAATGGTAGACAGCTTCATATAAGTTTATAAAAATCATGGACCTGGATTATATCAGCAGAGTTTTAGCAGCCCTTGCTCATGGATCTTTCTCAGCATTGCAGTATAGAAACTACACCCTATCTTACCTGCAATGACACTACCTCTGAGGTAGAGCTAAGGAGACCTGAAAGCAAGTTTAGTCTCCTGGATTCTGGAGGATACTCTACTCTTTTTAAGAACCTTATTATGTAGGTCACCATAGTTCATACCCTCCTTGTAGTAAAGTTATTTTTTCTGCAGGCTGGTTGCCATAGGGAATCAGTGACTGTCTGCCAGATCACTGGGAAATAGTGGGGAAACCTGATTCCTAATAGCAACACTGAGACCCAACTCAGCAGAGGAGCACAGGTACTCCTTGACTTGCTACCACAGTTGGGACCAGAATTTCTGTTGGTGCATGTTAAGTGAGTCCTGTCTGGCTTTTTTTTTTTTTTACAGGTTAAGCAAATCAAGGCGGTTGTGAAGTGCATCATGCAGTCATTAAGCAAATCTGGTTTTCCCATTGACTTTGGAAGCCATCGGGGAAAGTCGCGAATGATGATCACATGCAGCGGTAGGATTCCAAATCTTTTCCTACCAGTTCTATGAGAGAACCCTTCACACACACATGCAGCACTCGAAGACTGCCCTCAGTGTTATCACTGATGAGCTGAGCTGTTGTTTAGCTCAGCTGAGACACGGCAATTGGCTCAAATCAGTGAGCTAAAAAACAAGGGAATATAGGACAGGGAATGGCGGGGGTGGGAGGGCGGGGCCAACCAGAGATGGTATTTGTTGGTTCTCCAAACTATTCAAAATTTCTGTTACCAGTTCACCAGAACCATTCCAAACCGGCTGAATACCACCTCTGATCATGTGTCCCTGGGATGCAGCAACTGTCATAAATACAAACCAAGTGCCCAAATTTTGTTCATGTGACTGTGAGATGATGTGATGGTTGAAAGTACAAGAACTAGTTGTAAGTCACTTTTTTCAGTGCTGTTATAACTTCAAACAATCACTAAATAAATAGTTTTAATTTGAGGACTTACTATAGAAAGGTTTTTTGTGTCTATTGTAAAGAGAAAACACAGCTTACCTCTGATCCCTGCTGGCAATAGCAATAGCAATAGCAATAGCAGTAGACTTATATACCGCTTCATAGGCCTTTCAGGCCTCTCTAAGCGGTTTACAGAGAGTCAGCATATTGCCCCCAACAATCTGGGTCCTCATTTTACCCACCTCGGAAGGATGGAAGGCTGAGTCAACCCTGAGCCGGTGAGATTTGAACCGCTGACCTGCTGATCTAGCAGTAGCCTGCAGTGCTGCTTTTAACCACTGCGCCACCTTGGCTCTTACAGTGACCTGTGGCCTGCAGTGACCACAGAGGCATCTGGCAGGTTGGTGGATTATAATTTGTGTAATCAAGGACAACAAGTTCATGGACTCCATTCTGAAATGGAAGCAGAGGGCTTCATCAAGGAAGTTGGCACTTCCTTTGCCAGGCATTGTGATACATTTCCTTGAAGCATTTTCCTGCCCTAGATCAGGTGATCTCATAGGAACCACATATTAAACATTCTTCTCACTAGAAGGTTGTCTTTTTTAAAAATTTCTGGGCTCTAGTTATTTGTATATATTCCAAAAACTAGCAGTAAAACATTTTCCCAATTCTGAATTCAAAATTAGAATCCGGGGGTTCTTTTTGATAAAAATTGATGAATACATTTTTTTTCTATAGAAAAGGACTTATAAGGAAACTTTATGTTACTTAAAGTTCAATTGAGATGGGCTATTTCCCCATATGACAGCATGAGGAGGTAAAGGTGGTAAAACTCTTATTTCAAAAATATCTAATCTTATTATTCATCTATTAAGGCATAACAGTGATATTTCATGTTAGTGATTATCAAATTAAGTTAAACTTGTGATATTTCATGTTAGCGGTTATCAAATTAAGTTAAACCAAAAAGCTGAACATTCAGAACTTAATTCATTTCACTATAATTTTCTGTTGCACAATATGTTTTTTAAATATATTTTAGCATGTTATCAAGAATTGGTCACAAAAGTAATCCATAAGTGGTTACAAACTGTGCTAAATTTACACTATATAAATTGCCACCTTTCTAGATTATGCTAGTGGGTGTGTAAACAGATTGCTACCAAAGTTGACAATATATACCAATGTCTAATTAGTTGGTAGCTTAAACTGTATTTTTTTAAAAGACCTTCAGAATATAAGTATACTGTATATGTTTCCGAATGCACATAAAATAATCAAAGAAAATAAATGGATTATGTCTTCTTGTTAGCTGTTAGGTTTGTTATTGGAAAATTTTGAATAATAAATTCCACCTTTCACTGAATCATTTTACTGATATTAAAACTGGAGAACTGACATTACATTTTTTTTTAAAAAAACTACAATTAAAGAAAATACTGAGTCAAATGTTATCATCATGTATTAGCAGGGTTAATAAAAAAATTTCTTTATAGATTTACAGCATGTGTATTATTTTGGACAGGGATATTGAGCATGGATACTTAAAATCTCCCATTAAGATTAAATGTTCATGTCTAGATCCCAATTATTAAACCATTTTTTTTAAAATCATTTGTTCTTAAGAAAGGTTGTTGTTTGGTTTTCCCTTTTCAGCCTGTTTCTTGTTATTGTTTTTAGGTTGTGCTTCTTCATTTTACAAAATAAATAAATAAATAAATTGTAGAATGAGATGATGGAATTTTGTTTTGTGATTTGAGCTGTTCCAGAACACTTTTAATACTCTTATATGGAAACATTCTGCAAATAAAACACAATCTTCCTGAACCCATCTCCTTTATTAAAGATTTTGAATTGAAGGAAGTGAAAATTAGAGAGGCATAGATAGAAGTCTGAAAACTGAATGGGTTATTCAATCTTCTCACTGTATAACATCTGTAGACAAGGCCTTATTCAGAAAAAAATACCACTCAACAAAACCATAGAAAACTGCTTATTGACAATTTTTCCTATATCATGTTGATACTTTTAAAGCCTAAATTATGGTGGGCAATCTTTTCAATCTGGAGGCTTGCATAAATTGCCAGCAGAATCTCTCAACACACACACACACACACAGAGAGAGAGAGAGAGAGAGAGAGAGAGAGAGAGAGAGAGAGAGAGAGAGAGAGAGAGAGAGAGAGAGAGAGTTAGAGACAGAGAGAGAAGGAGGGATGGAGGAAGGGAGAGAGAGAGAGATCTTGTATAAATAGCTTAATCACACATCTTTTCACATACGTCATCCCTCTTCTTTCTTTATTTGCCTCCCTTCAAGAAGTCTACTGCAGATTGCTGAATTCCTTTTCCTATTAGAACCTACCAAACCAAACACATACTATCAGGATCACGTTGCATACTGTTATCCCATTAATAGCAATAAGGAAACAGCAATTTGTTTTTTTCTCTCCCCTGCCTTAGTATTGTGATATCAGCAGTAGCAAAAGTGAGAAATCTGCATTTTTCTATAGGTAAAAATCTCCCTGGCTCTTGAATGCAGATTGTCAATCTGGGATCTAAAGAGAATCCCAAATTCCCAGAGTAGAATGTGCTAATCTATTAAAAAAAAAGGAGCCATGTTTCCAAATCCTAGATTTGGAAAGAACTTCAACAATCATTTAACCTAACCTGCTACCAACATAGAATATCTATTCCTACAAAATCCTAGTATATGGCAAACTAATTTCTGCTAAC
Organism: Thamnophis sirtalis; assembly: GCF_051295495.1. Lineage (NCBI taxonomy): Eukaryota > Metazoa > Chordata > Lepidosauria > Squamata > Natricidae > Thamnophis > Thamnophis sirtalis. Next base: position 87,039,178 of record NW_028261383.1, on the reverse strand, counting down.
CTGACCCCCTCTTCCCCCAAAAAAGGTTAGTTCTGTCCTTCTCAAGGTAATCTATTTCATTTTAATCAACTCTGATGCAAGAGGTCTTTCCTAAGGCTTTCCTTTATAATTTGAACCATCTGTTCATAATGTTTTCTGTCTTATTGTCTACTCTGAATTCCTATGATTTATGAATCAAGTATTCATGACATCACACAATTTTCTGACCTTTCACTGCTTAGTTTTCTCTGTTCTGAATGATCAAAGCTGTCTGATTACTCCTAGGTACAGTTTCCTTTTCTAGGCAGATATCAGTCCAAAAATCCAATAGCCAATGGGGGCTGCAATTCTTGCCCTTTCTATATAAAATATCCCAATTAAAGGTAAATATTAGCCATTCAGATAAAAAAAATCATTCTGTCTCTTGCTCTTAAACCGAACTGTGGGAGGTGGAATATTCTGAACTACAGACAAAAGTCCACAAATGTTTTACTTTTAGTATCCTTCCCCACCCCGCTTTCTTCATTATGAAGTTGCCAAGCAACAATTTATCAGTATCAGGAGCTGGAAAATGAAAATATGGTTTTATGAAGAGGAATTGAAAGAGATTTCTCCCTCTCCTCCATATTATATATGGCATCAAATGCATAAATATAAATCAATCCTTATCTTTCAAATTATTCTTAACTTTTAAAAAGAAGAAAACATGGAATGTTTCTAATGAGAGTATTATCAATGAATAACTTTCATCCAATACTATCAAATGGAATGGAATGGAATGGAATGGAATAGAATGGAATGGAATGGAATGGAATGGAATAGAATAGAATAGAATAGAATAGAATAGAATTCTTTATTGTCATTCTAAATGAAAGAAGTGAAAAAACATTCATTATCATATCACAATATAAACTACTCGTTTATATACTTGTCTGTCATATAACAGCATAAGTACAAATGGGTGGCACTTGTGATATTGTGGTACAGAACATTCATTTTTGGTATCTTGTAAATTGTTGTCAAAGTGTCCATATCATAGTGGTTCAGCAGTTAATATGCTGGGCTTTTCAGCTGGAAGGTCAACAGCTCAGGTTTGAGACCTGAGCGCCATACAACAGGATGAGCTCCTGTCCATGCCCCAGCTCCTGCCAACCTAGCAGTTTGAAAGCATGCAAATGCAAGTAGATAAATAAGTACCCGTTCGGTGTGATAAATAGGTAGCTCTTTAGTTTAGTTTAGTTTATTGGTCTTGTATGCCGCCCACTCCTGAAGGACTCCAGGCAGCTTACAATACACAAGGGAAGGGGATAAATAAACAAAACAACACTTTAAAATAGGCAACATTCACAGTTACCGTGGGGCTGGATATTTCACAAGCCCCCCGGCCTGCTGGAGCAGCCAGGACTTGGTGGCTTTGCGGAAGGCCGGGAGGGTAGTAAGGGTCTAGATTTCCACGGGGAGGTCATTCCAGAGGGCTGGAGCTGCGACAGAGAAGGCTCTCCCCCAGGGAGTCGCCAGCCGACATTGGCTGGCAGATGGAATCTGGAGGAGACCTAACCTGTGAGATCTGATCGGTCTATTTGTAGTGCTTCGTGATGTCACGCTGGCCACGTGACCACAGAAATGTCTTTAGACAAGTGTTGGTTCAATGGCCTTGAAATGGAGATGTATACTGCCCCGCCCCCACCAGTCAACAAGGACTAGCAAAGTAAAATCCACAGGGATTTCTTTACCTTTTTTTTTTTACTGAGACAAATGCTTGTTTTTTTGTAAGATGCAGGTTAAGTTTAAATGGTATTTCTCAGGATAAAGAGAACACCACTGTAAAGTTATACGAATTAATAATGTTTGCTTAGCTTTGTCTTGTGCTGTAATCTGGATTGGATATTTATTCCATTATAGATTTTTTTTTACCTTACACTGGTTCAGAGTTATTACATGAGAAAGATCCTATTTGTTTGATGGGTTTTATGGCATATTGCTAATGTTTATATTTTTCCATAAGTTTAGTATCTACAGTGCATCCTATTTGCATTTCATTTATCCAATGTTGATGACCAAATTAAAGAACTAACAGATAGAGTGTCCAAAAGGGAATGTTTTCAATAACTCAAAAATTAATCCTTTCTACAAACAGAACCGGGACAGTATAATAAACAACCAACTATTTTATCCTTTGCAATCCCATAATTGCTCTGTTCAAATGTATAAAATATTAACATTTCATATTACAATTATCACTCCTAATTAATTTCTTAATTAAAAATAGTAGTAGATTACAAACTAATGGAGAAATTGTTTAAATTTATTTTAACTATTTATTTGCCTACCTTTCTGAGCAAAACCCTGAGCCGGAATATATCCATCTCACAATCTTTACTTGGGCATTTTCTGTGCTTGGAAGTAATGATCTCAGGGTACAGGAACTCCTGTAATTCTATTGCCATCCTCGGTTAATTTTAGACTAAAAACTGCTATAAATGTCTTCTGAAGTGGAAGCCTAGCTTTGCAGACTCAGGCCCTTGATAAATCTGGATGATATCCACAATTTCAGTGTTTAGGAAAGTAGCAAAAACATATCCATTTTTCCAAACCTCTAACTGTTGATTTTTAATTTTAATTGTACTGATTTTAATGACATATATTTTGTACTGTAACCTGTCTTGACTGCTGATCCAAGCAAAATGGCAAGATAGAAATGTAATGTTAAATGAGTGTTCGGAAGCCAAAACACTTCACAAAAAAATCAGCCCTAATTAATTGTTTTGAAATTTGCTGCAAACTGGCAGAAAAATTTCTAAGACCAGGAAAGTTAAATTTGAAGGCTCTAGTTGTAAAAATCTGTAACTGAAAGAAAGTGGAATCAGGAAGAAATAAGAACTTCCATAGGGAGCAATTAGGTGAATATTAAAGGGAAAATAAAGATTCTTCTATTGGCAGTTTGGAATCATATTTAGGGACTTCTGACCAGAGAAGTATCATTTGCAGGTGACATATAAGGTATGAAAGAATGTATGAATAAAGTTCAGTATTCACAAATGTCTATTGAATTTTCTATTGTCTGTGGATTTTTTTACCAGTATCAAAATCTATTTATATGATTGTTAAGAGATCACTAAGATTTGACAACAAATTGATGGCACATAATTAGTCAATCTCATCTGTGCCTTCAAATCCACAAATGTAGTATCCACAATTTACTTATTATTTAATTTTTCCTTATGGAGAATAGACTAGCCTTGGAATAAATGTTATCTTTATCTCAATTTGTTACTTGCTTCCTACAAACTCCATCCACTGCTTTCCACTCTCCCATCCCACAATTTCTGCCTCATTTGATACAAAACAACAAGAAGGATGGTTATCTCCATGCCTATGCAATGGATGGATCTATATGCAGATATAAATTGAAGATTCTGTAGCCTGGACTTGAGAATGTATAATGGAGGAACTGATTTATTTGACTGACAAGGAGCTCTATTTACCTTTTAGAGCTCCCTATTTTCTGGCTGAAAGATTTGGTCAAAGAATTGTAAATGAATTAGAACTCTTGTAGAATTTAGGTCCAACTCAGGTAGTATCTGTGTTAAATAGATGCTACATCAAGACAAATATTCAGATACAACACCTAGGTATTAATAAACAGAAATGTCTCTTTATCACCTTAGCTTTACGCTTTTTCAATAATATCATAAGTTATCATGAAAACCATCCAATTCTATGATATCATTTCTTCCAGATGAGTTTGGCATCATTTAGTATATGTTTTGAGGAACAATACCGGGAGCAATATGAATTATCCAAGCTCTAAATTGAATTTGTCATTCAGTTCCATTTGATTCAATTCAAGTGTGTGATTTAATCAAGGGATTCAAATTGAATTGTGATGTGTATCATTAAATTGATTCAGTTCTGAATTTCAGTTTGATAAGAACATGCCTTTCCATCAAATCTTGAAAATGATTCAAAGCCACCTGATTAAGTTTAATATGCAAAATGGATTTGACAATTCAATGATTTGATTTGAAGAAGCAATTCAGTCAAATTATCTCTGAACTAATCTTTGTCCTAGAGGATACACCAAACAATATGACACAGAGAAAATATTAATTTTTCAGAAATGTTCACATAAATTACAATTACATTACTTGCCCACCCAAAAAAAATGTTGCCCATGGATAGGAATGTACCTTTTGGGGACATTAAAGCATCACTTTATAGCCATTATTTGAATCTTGGAAAATATATAAAGAAGGCTTTCATGAATCCCTAGAAGGGTGAATTTTAATATTGAAAAGTAAAATAAATATTCTACTCTCTGTTGGTGTTAGAAAAAAGAATATTCATACTGTTTCAGCAAAAACATTTCAGGCAGAGAAACACATTTCTAAATCTATACCAATTGTGTATGTACGTGTGTACGTGTGTGTGTGTATGTATGTATGTGTGCATGTATGTAATGTATGTATGTAATGTATGTATGTATGTATGTAATGTATGTGTGTGTGTGTATATACATACATACATACATACATACATACATACATACATACGATTATGATTATGATTATGATTTATTATATTTGTATGCTGCCCTTTTCCCCCGAAGGGGACTCAGGGCGGCTCACAATTCAAATCAGGGAAGAGGGGTACAGACAAAAAATAAAACAACATAACAATGCATAATTTAAAAACACACAACAGTCATACCATTCGAGACGGGGGCAACAGCTCTTTAGCCCCAGGCCTGTTGGAACAGCCAGGTTTTAAGGGCTTTGTGGAAGGCCTGGAGGGGGGTGAGGGTTCGAATCTCCATGGGGAGTTCGTTCCAGAGGGTCGGAGCAGCCACAGAGAAGGCTCTCCTCCGGGTAGTCGCCAGTCGACATTGTCCGGCGGATGGAATTCGGAGGAGGCCTAATCTGTGGGATCTAATCGGTCTAGTGGAGGTGATTGGCAGCAGGCGGTCTCACATACATACATACATACATACATACATACATACATACATACATACATACATACATACTTACTGTGTTTTCAGCTTTGTGTTTGTGTGGATAAAGCGTGGTCGGAGCTGCCATGTTTCTATAAATCTTGGTTGGGGGGGGGGGTAGAGTGCTGGCTTTGTTTCAGTAAGTAGATTGATTGGCTGTGTAGTTGTATCATGATTGGTAGATTGGTGCTGATTGGTGCTGCCTATGTGTCCATTGTTGTTTTGTGTTGTAATGGCCTGGGTGGTTGGTGGGGCTCGTTTGTTGACTAGGGCTGATTTCCAGATGTCTGGTAGGCGCAAGGTATCATCACGTTTATTCATGTTGTGGGGGTGTTTCTCTATTTCTATAGCTTCCATAATTATTTTCTTGTTGAAGTGTTCAATTTTAGAGATTAATTTGGTTAAAATCAATATATAATCTTTATTGCCATTGTACTTAAATACAACGAAATTGGTTGTAATGTGTACACACACACACACACACACACACACATAAGAGAAAGAGAGAGAGAGAGAGAGAGAGAGAGAGAGAGAGAGAGAGAGAGAGAGAGAGAGAGAGAGAATAATATATAATTTATATCATCTATACTTAATGCTTTCAAAGTCTTGTCATAAGGGAGGCTGATAGTATCAGATAAGAAAAAAAAGTTCAAACTGAGACTTAATTATTTTTTATACATCAAACTTCTTCCAGGGTCCTGTGTTATCACTGGACAAGGTTACACTTTCCCTGAAAAAGCAGAACCATGACTTGGGAGTCCTCCTGGACTTGTGGTTCTTGCTAGATCAGCAGGTCAGTTCCAGCTAGTGCATTGATTGCAATTTTCCTTGTAGTAGGAGCAACTGACTGTGATGGCATATACTGGTATATTGTTCTGCAACATGATCTGCATAGGATTGCCATTGAAAGGGTAATGGAAAAAAAATGTGCCAGGGATGATAGTCACATTAGTGCACTTAGGTACGCCCTCTTAAATATGGGATGAGGTCCACAGAAGTTGTTAGAATTAAAACTGGAAAAATTAGTGGCCAAGACAACTGAATCTGGTAAGATGTTTCAGACTTTGACAACTCTGTTACAAAAATCATTTTTTTGACAATCAAGTACCAAGCAGTTTACGTTAAGTTTAAAAAGGTTGTTAGCACCTGTTACATTGCAATTAAAACTAAAAAAAAATCATTTACAGATAAGACATTACAATCTACAATTTTGTGTGCAATATCTATATTTGACCGCAAGTGTTGCAGCTCCAAACTATTCAAACCAAGAATTTCAAGTCTAGTGGCATAGGGTATTTTATTATGGACAGAAGACTGTAAGACTTTTCTTGTAAAGTATTTCTGAATTTGCTTGTATTAATTGTATTAATGTCCAATATATGGTAAGGATTTCAAACAGCTAAAAAATATTCTAAATTGCTGCCAGTTTGGCCCAGTTCGGCCGAACCAGTTTTGGAATTCAGGCCTGGATCACAGAACTGGCAGTGACCCAGGCCTGCCACACCCCTGAACTGGTTCCCTCGCTGCCACTTGGACACCACCATTTTGGATTTTAGTGACTGCACGTGTGCAGTTCGCTGTAAATTGTTCTGCGCGTGCACGCAGAACAATTAAATTGAACAGGGCAATGGACATCTGGCATGCATGCATGTTGCACACGGGTTGCCAACCGGTAGTAATGCCGGCAGCAACCCACCCCTGAATTGGCCTGACATATGTTTTGTAAATTCTAGTGAGCATCTTGGATGGGATTCTCTGGCTGGACCTGGTGGGATGATTTGATATGATTAGGGTAAAGCAATCAATCAAATAACCCAGCCCCATGCCATCTTTACCCCACAGATCTATTGGTTGGTGGACATGGGTCAAATGCAAATAACAGGAGTTAAATTCAAAACAGTAAGAATCTGAGCAATTAAATATGAAGTTAACTGTTGCTAGATAAGGATCAACAGAATTCTTGTGGGCCTTGACTTGGGCCTCTTGTGGCTGCATAACAACTCTGAACTGATGACATATTTAATCACAGACTCCAACTCAGCCTGTTCATTTTCTACAGAAAGATTTATACAATTGGCCTCAGACTGGCTTCATTCATTCTGCTTCATTTCACTAGATTCGATAGCTTATGCGATACCTGGAAAAAGCTTTTGTGTATTTGGGGTGACATAAAGTTGTTGGGGGAAAGAGATCACTGGGGTGGTGCAGTTAAAGTCCCTACTATTTTGTACATGCATTGGCATCATACATACAAAGGGAACAGTAATCCCACTGTCACTGTCAACTTGTTTTTATTGACACCTCCCCTCCAATGGAGATGCCTATGCAATGTAGTTTCTCAAAGTTGTTGACTCTTTGCAGTAAACATCTTGCTGAGGCAAATCAAGGCTCCTGCACTCAGCCTTAATGAAAATATGAATCAGGTAAATTGCTAGATCTATAAAGGACGAGGAGTGTGTGTGTGGAAATCAAGGGACAAAACAAATTAATTCTTGCTCCCGGCAAGAATTCATCACTAGACAAAATATCAGCATGTTGTTATACGAAATGAGTAAGCTGTGCAGTACTGTGCTTATTTCATTTAAGCTTCAGATACTGTCTTCTTCACTCAGTTCTCTGTAACTCAGTAGAAAAAAATAGTGCCATCAAATATGCATGAACTTCAAAGGGAAAAAAGGGGGGGGAATCTAAACTCATTTTAATAAATAAAAAACTATTTTTCTACATATGGATAGTGACATTTATATTCATTTTACTTAATGTACATTGATTAAATTAAAATGTCTATTTATGAATAAAGTGCCTAGCTGAAGGAAATGAAACACCATGAGTTTTGGTGACAAAACAGCCAAACGCTAAGGTGTGAGGATTCCACTGATTTTATAAAATTCATTTCTGCACCTCAGTGTTTGCCAGTTATAGCAGGAATATCTACAAGAGGGGGACTTTATGTTTTCAGAAATACAAGCCAGCTTAGAGAGGATTTGTCTTCTTCTAAGCAATACAACTGTCAAAGCTCTACATAATTTAACACTCTCCCTCATGCATTTCATGAACTTATATCTTTAATGAAACATTTTTCAGAAAATAATCAAGGCAATACTAAATTCTTTCTCCAGTTTTGCTCTACTTTTTTTCAAGCCCCTACTATTGAGCAGTGCTTTATTTTATTTCCTAATCTTATTTATTTATTTCTTCAAATTCATTACAGCTGCCCATTTCTGATGGATTCTGGGTGGAGTAAAATATATATCATAAAAACAGATAAAACATAAAAGCACAAAGTCATCCCAGACTAAAGCTATCTTAAAAGTAACAAAACAAAATAAAGTACCAGCCCCAAATTGCAATGATACATTAATAAATTACTGCACAGTCAATAGTTCATAAATGGAGCAAATCCTTAACCATCCCATTTGGCAAATAAAATGCTGAGGCTAGGATAAATTTGATTTAATTTAACAGAATAACATAGTTGGAAGGGACCTTGGAGGTCTTCAAGTTCATTAATTAGCTGAAAGCTCCAATCTCGAATACATTCCCATGTGCACGACAGATGTACGCAGGTTATACAGATAAAAGCACAGTGTTCTCCAAAAATTAGTGGGATTTTAAGAACTTGACAAAAGTGTCAAATAAAGTTGGCCTGGTTAGAAATGTGTCTCTCCATTCTTTAAATATAAACCAAAACCACTTTAAAGAAAATAATCTGCACCTTAAATTAGTCTTAAAAACAGATTGTGAGGAAGTGTACTAATTAACATCAAGATAACATGCTTCCAGCATCGTCATCTCATGAACAGTATATTCTGTGGCAATTGGAAATTTCAAAAGTCAGCCTTCAAAACAAAACACACATACACACAGAACACTAATCCAGTATCCAAAACATGAAAGTGGGTAAATCCAAGACACAAATACCTTATCAGCTACAGTGAATATAAAATGTGCCATGCCATGCTGCTAATTGAATGTCTAACCTTTACGGTCAGGTCTAGAAATACTCCAGAGCTGTGAACCGGATTTCTTAGGCCAAAGAACTCAAGATTAAGTAAAGTTTATTTCTAAGGACAGAAAAATGTCTGTGCATAAACTCCCACCAACTTTTAAAATAGTTGTCTATATCATCTTATAATAAAGTCCAAAGATCCCACTTGTATTTTTGAAAAGGTCAACTGGAACTAAGAGTAGATGTGCCTTTCCTTTTTGTTTGTTATTCGTTTTGACCACGCACTTCTTCCTGGGTGCAGAAATGGATGATGTCATCCTCCTCCCACTCCCAGTCCAGATCCTCGGCTCCATCTTTTTCAGTTTCAATTCAAATGGCTGTTTTTCTTGATCCCAGCCAATTTGGTACAAATAGAACAGAATATATGCAGCTCAAGATTGAATTGTGGAGTACTCTCTAAGTGTTGACACAATGTTGGAGGGATGGCCTCCTCTCTAAGGGGACATGAGGGCTCAGTGGTTAAGGATGCTGAGCTTGTCAGCTGGAGAGTTGACCACCCAGGCTTAAAGCCCAATTGCCACACAAAGGGATAAATTCCCATTACTTACCTTAATTCTTGCATAGGAAACTACCTAGCAGTTCAAAACATGCAAATGCAAGTAGATAAAGAGATACCACCTTAGTGGGAAGATAACAGCATTCTATGTGCCTTGGCATATGGTCATGATGGTTATAGGACCACAGAAGTGTCTTCAGACAAAGCTGGCTCCCTCAGCTAAGAAATGGAGATGAGCATTGCCTCCTAGAGTTAGACACAATTGGACAGGGAAAATATTTACCTTTACTCTAAGTGTTTGCTTGTGGACCTTTCATTATCAGACTAAGTGACATCTTCTGTGGAAAACTTTGTTCCATTCTAGTAGCTGCACTGGCTATGCTTGACTGCAGTGCCCTCTGCCCTGCAGTAACAGGTTGCATAGCCATTCCAACCAGAGCTGCAGTTGCTACTTTTTATAATCTTATGGTTGTCAATGAACTGTCTTCAACCCTAAAAGCTCATGCCACATTCAGTCCTTATCTCTCCCAATGGACATCCCCTTCCATTGCTGCTGTCCCCATTTTCCCATCCCCTGCCCTCCATACTACAAGGCTGCCCTTTCTTTATATTTTTTAAAATACGCTTAAGTTTCAGCATGGGGCCATCACCATTTTGTTTCTATGAAATTGAACTATATGTTCTTTTTTTTGTTTTGTTATAAAAGACAGAAGAAGGCAGGAACCAAAGAATTACCTACCCTCTTGTTGCCTTGATGATTGTAACATTGAATAGCAATATTACAACCATAGGGGAAAAAACAAAGGATCTGCTTTAGCATTAAAAGAGATGATGTAGGAAAGGGGTCGAGGGCATCCCATATCTGGAAAAGGAAAGGAAATGATGTTAGTGAGATAAGATCAATCCCCAAAAGGAAAAGGCAGGATTGATAGACTAGTCCACAAAGAAGCCAACCAGAAACACTTGCTTTGCCTGCGATGGATGGGAAGAGCAAGAATCAGGGGAACGACCAATCAGGTCTTGCAGTGATCATAATCTGCACTGAGTACCAGTCCAGTCCAGTCCAAACCAATGAAATCCAGAGTGGAATTTCTGAAACTGGTTTGAGAAACAACCAAGAATAGCATGAGACACAAGCAGCTTAGGCTGCATTGCAGAATTGCTCCGAGTGTCAATAGGACATTTATTACATCATGCTCACAAACATATCTTTCCCCAAGCTGCATGTCACAAACAACAACAATAATAAAAAATATTTTATGAGCACGACAGCAGAAAAGACAACACACTATGCTCATGAAAAATGAGTACTGTAAATGAGAAAAGGAGCAAAAAAGAAATCCTAGATTTTTCCCCTGCCACTTTTCATTAAATTTGATGACAGAGAAGATACTTTTAGGAGCTCTTTCAAAAAAAAAGGAGAGGGTAGCAGTTTATTTTTATAGGTGAATCATGGAATTCTTGAATTTAGGATGGGAGAAGAAAGAAGAGAAAGTGCTTAGAATGTAGCAGTCACCAATGTTCAAAGTCACTGCCCAATTGTGTCTCCCATAGCAATGTAGGATTTGGAGAATGTCCTTTCTGGACTTCTTTCTCTGCAGTTCTAGCCCATTCACCATCCTCTTGTTCTTTTTTTTCTGAAAATACATAGTTTTAGCTACATATGTAAGTACAAAGGATCACAATGAAATATTTATTTAGATGCTAACTTAGTCAAATCGTTATGCTACTTTAATTCAAAAACTCTTAAATGGGAGCATCCATTGTCTTCTTGGCTTCTTTTAAATACATATGCAAATCTGTGTGACTTGGTTAAACTCTCTGTCTCTCCAGTGCTTCAGATTGACTCTGAGTGGTCTTCAGGGTATGTTTTATTCAGGAGGACAAAAACAGGGGAACCTGAGACTTTCGTGAATAATAAATTGACTTTGGCTTGGCCTTTTAGCTCATTATGAATCTTTAAAAAGGTTAGTATTCTTCTCTGGTCTCTTACTGCATCTCCCATTGTTGTTGTTTCTGTTTTGGAAAGCAGGGATTTGATGCAAAACTGCACACCTTGCCTATAAGTGCTTTTATGAGACCTGAAAATTTCAAGACTTTAATAACCAGTGTTATGTTAATGTGAAGGGGAGAAAATTAATATGTCATAGCAGGGGTCGAAATCTGATGAGTTTGGCTGATTTTGAAAATGTTCAAAATTTGGAAAACATCTTGGAGGAATTCAAGCGGCAAAACACTTCATACTGTTGCCACAAATACTACACAGTTGTCTGTCATAGTCACGACCAGAGGCAACGTGAACTCAAGAGACTTAACTGTGTTAGATTATCATAAATACATAAATATGACTTTCTGGCTATTTTGCTTTGCTTCTTGAGTTGTTAATTGATCTGTGTCATCAAACTGAGTCTGCTAGTCTTATTTCATACTTCCAAACATAGCTGGAGGAAACAAAAGTGCACATGTTAGAAATGCTCATACTTGCAAGAAAATTAAGCTAGATTCTTTAGCAATATGTACGTATTGATTTTTTTAAAGCAGAAGAAAACAATATGATAATGAAAAACAATCTCAGAAGAATCTTCAATAAAATTAGAAGGTTCACAGGTGTAAATATAGATGGTATCTGAAATTCCTAGCATGATCCAGCATGATAAAACAGTGTGCAACCAGCCAGAAAAGCAAAATGTGATATGAATCATCTGTTAATGAGATGATGTAGTGGCTGGATCAATTTTCTTATTCCCTCTGCAAAGAGTTCATCAATAATAGATTTGGTTCTCAAATTGAAGGTATACATGGTTCTAAACTAATTCTTCGCCAAATGTGCCTTTTAATAATCCCAAAATGTTGCATCCTTCTGGGAGGCTTTGTTCTCAAGAGTTTTAAAATATCTTTGAGTGTTTTCATTGCTACAAGGTGAATACTATTACTGGAGCACTCTCTCTCCCTCCCCCCCCTGTGTGTGTGTGTGTAGGCAGCTGTGCATGCTTGTTACCCATCTCTCTCTGTCTCACACTCAGCAGCCTCTCTGGTTGTTATGCTTCTTAATAATAATAATAAAAAAACTGTGAGAGGCATGCCCTCCAGATGTCTTTTCTTGTAATTGAAGGGTGAAAAATCAGAGAAGCCACAAAATGCAAATTAATGGCCACTCATCTTCCTGGGTTTCAATGCAAAGAACCTACATTCCATCCACAAGTCGTCAACTGACATGTTCTTTTCCCTTTAAAGAAGAATGACCAAATTCATTTTGATCAGCTGGAAAGAGAATGGGAGGAAAGAAAGGCAAAAAGTTGTTTTTTTTTTAACCACAACATGATTTTTGGAGCACATGTTACTTGCTTCTAGAAATCTAAAATATTTTAAATATTTTAGCTGTATTTCTCCTTCCACAACATTGTCTCTCTGCCTGCTTTCCCTCTTGCTCACTCAGTGCATTTTAACGAAAATGAAACCATATCAAGCAGTGGAGAAACTGGTGGTTGTTTGCGAGGTGTAAATGTCTTACTAGGGTGTAATGCCATATTTTTATTTTGTCAAATTTGCGGCCCACCGGCCGGAGGCATCACACACTGGCCACACCCACCCATGATTTAGCAAAGGGGGGAAAGGTATGATACATCACGTATTGACAACCTGATGCCACGAGTTTGACACCCTTGTTCTACATGTATCAGTAAAGAGATGATTAAATTCAGCAAAGAGCTGAATTGCCATAATTGTTTACATGATTGCTTTATTCATAAATCTTCATGCAGTATGCTATTATGCATTAAGGGGTATCATCAACACAAGTTAATTAAATTCTTAGCTAATTTTCCAATGTCCAATAAAACTGTAAATGCAGAAGGTCATTGCTAACTGCAAGATGGCAGCTGAAACTCGGTAGTGCAATGTTAGACTGCATCAAAAGGAATAGCAATTTGAAAAGTATTGTTCCATGAGTAGCACTCTCTTCTACTTCATCTGAAGCCCTCTCTCCAGTTCTAACATGGAGGTAGGGGATGAAGACAACAAGAAACATGAGTAAAATTAGAGAGAATTTTACATGTTGGCTTAAAGAAGAGATGATTAAGAGTAATGGTGTTAATTATTATGAAATATATGCCAGCCATCTGTCAGGAAATGCTTTAATTTGGATGCCCACATGAGCAGGAGGTTGAAGTCAATGGCCTAATGGTGTGTTGCATTTCTGTAATTCTATAAAAATATGTTAGATGTTGTTACATATGGAAGGGTGATTAAGAAGCAATATAATAACCAATATGATTAAGAGGCAATAAAAAACATTTTTTTCAAATACTTTTTTTTAAAGTTTTACAAATATATACCTCCCCCCCCCGAACCCAGCTCCCTACTCAATCTCCCCCCCCCACCAAACTCCCAGAGCAAATATAGGGTATAAACATTAATAACCATATTCTAAAATAAACTAACAGACTTTAGCATCATCCCTCACTTGTACTTTAACTCCCTTTTTGTAAAGCTAACTTTAAACAAGTTGTATCATTCCTCGCTCATTCACTCATAAGCTATCTGGAGTTTCTTAGTCCCATATTTATTCTGAATATAATCAATCCATCTTCTCCATTCCAGCTTGTATTTCTCATCTGAATGGTCCTTAAGATATGCTGATATTTTAGCCATCTCTGCTAAGTTTGTTACTTTTAATGTCCATTCTTGAATAGTAGGCAATTCTTCTTTCTTCCAGTACTGCGCCACCAAGAGTCTTGCTGCCGTTGTAAGATTCAAAATCAAATTAGTCTCTATAACTGTACAGTCTGTAATTATACCTAACAGGAATAACTGAGGAGTAAACTTTATCCTCTTTTTAAGAATATTTTGCATAATCCACCATATTTTTATCCAAAATGCTTTAACCTTTTTACAAGTCCACCATATATGGTAATACGCAGCATCAACACAATCACATCTCCAGCATTTAGGTTGTAAATTTGGATACATACAAGGCAATTTTTTAGGATCTAAATGCCATCTATAAAACATCTTGTAAAAGCTTTCTCTCAGGTTTTGGGCTTGCGTAAATTTTACGTTTCTTACCCATATCTTTTCCCATGTATCCATCGTTATTGGTTCTTCAAAATTTTGTGCCCACTTTATCATACAGTCTTAAACTAATTCAGTTTCAGAATCTTTTTCTATCAATATATTGTATAACCTTTTTATATGCATTTGACTTTGATCCCTAATTTGTTTTATTAGATTATCCTCATTTTGTGTAATATCAATTTTCTGGCCTGTAACTGTCCATACTGAAACCATGTTTGGATTACCCTTTCCTCTTTTAATACATTCAGAGGTTTTAGCTGTAATATACCTCTTTCTATGATAAGAAGCTGTCTGTATATGATTACATCCTGTTTTTGTTCTATGCTTATATTCTCTATTGCGTGTCTGGGAATTGCCCACATAGGAATCTTGTCATTTAATTTATGTTGATATTTTTTCCAGATACGCAATAGAGCATTCCTTAAAATATGGCTTTTAAAAGTCTTATCCACCTTCTTGTCATATATCAAATAAGCATGCCAACCGTATACCAAATCATACCCTTCAATATTCAGTATTCTATCCTCTGTTGAGTTGATCCAATCACTAATTATTGATAAAATTACTGCTTCGTAATATAATTTTAAATTTGGCATTTTCAAACCTCCTCTCTCACATGCATCTTGCATTATTTTAAGTTTTATTCTCAGTTTCTTCCCTGCCCAAATTTATTAATACCCTTCTGCCATTCTACCAAATTTGCATCATTTTTGAGTATTGGTATCATTTGAAAAAGAAATAAAAATTTAGGCAAAACATTCATTTTTGCTGCTGCTATCCTTCCCAATAAAGACAGTTGTAATTTTTCCCATTTTTCATCTCTACCTGTATTCTATGCCATAATGGTTCATAATTATGCTTACGTAATTTCCCATTTGCAGTTGTAATATAAACTCCTAAATATTTAACCTTTTTTACTATCTCACATCCTGTTATTCTTTCTAGTTCTTCTCTTTGATCTGTGTTCATATTTTTAACTAACATCTTTGTTTTGCCTAAATTTATTTTAAACCCAGATACTTGACCATATTGATTAATCATATTCATTAGAGCCGTAGTTGATTTCCCTGGTTGGGTTAAAGTTACAACCAAGTCATTCGCAAATGCTCGTAGTCTGTATTTGTAGTGCCTGATCTTAATTCCCTGTAAGTCATCTGACCCCCGTATTTTATTCAACAATAACTCCAATAAACAATAATGGAGATAGGGGACAACCCTGTCTTGTACCTTTTTCAATTTTAAATGGTTCTGTTAAACTACCATTAACTATAATTTGTGCTGTTTGTTCATGATATATTGCCTTGATAGATTGTATAAAGTGCTCTCCAATTTGCATCTTTTGTATTATTTTCATTAAAAATTGCCAATTCACTCGATCAAATGCTTTCTCTGTGTCAAGAAATATGAGCGCTGCAGGGACTTGGTTGTTCTTTCCCAAATACTCCAATATATTAACAATTTGTCTCACATTACTTCTCATTTGTCTCCCTTGTATAAAACCAGTTTGATCATTGTGGATCAATTGTTGTATAACTAAAATCAATCTATTTGCTGATATTTCAGCAAAAAATTTATAATCTGTATTGAGTAGTGATATAGACCTGTAATTTTTTGGCTGGCTGAAATCTTGATCTTCTTTTGGAATCAGGTAAATGAAAGCTGTTCTCCAAGATGGAGGTACCCTTCCATCCAATTGAATTATGTTAAATAGTTCCTTAAGGGGTTCTACCATTTCTAATTGTAAATTTTTATAATAAACCGCTGTCAGTCCATCTGTACCAGGTGCCTTCCCAACTTTTAATTGTTTAATAACCAGGAGGATTTCCTCCGAAGTTATTGGTTGGTTCAATCTCTCCCTTTGCTCATCCGTAACTATGGGTATTTTCTTTTTCTCCAAGTATCTATCTATGTCTAAACCTTGTATTTTATCACCAGTGTACAATCTTGTATAAAATTCTAAAAAGCCTTTTTAATCATATCCTGTTGATAAACTTCTTTACCTTTATAATCTATTTTTTCAATAGTACAAAATTTTTGTTTTTTCCTTGTCATATATGCTAACCATCTGCCTGGTTTATTTGCATTACAAAAAGTATTATGTTTGGCATATAACAAATTAGTAGCCACCTGATCTGACATCAACATATTAAATTGCGCTCGTAGTAAAGTGATTGCCTCTTTTGTCTTTTTATCACCTGGGTTGGATATTCACTCCTGCTCTTTCTTCTTTTTCTCTTCCTTTAATTCCTTTCTTTTTTCCCCCTTGTCTATGTCTATATAGATTATTTAAATTTATTAAAATTCCTCTCATATATGCTTTACTTGCATCCCAAACCATTTCCATAGATGTGCCCTTGTTCATATTAAAAGTAAAATATTCTCTCAGCAATTTTTTACATTCATTAACATTTTTCTCATATCTAAATAAATTTTCATTTAACCTCCAACACTTTCTAGATTCCTTCCCATATTCCAATACCAATCAAACCGGATTATGATCTGTTAAGGTTCTCGAGCATATCTTCATCTTCTTCACCTTAGGAAGAAAATCATTTGTAATTAGTATAAAATCAATCCTAGAAAAAGATTGATGCCTATCAGAAAAAAAATGTAAAGTCCTGTTCTTTAGCATTCCTTTCCCGCCAAATGTCTCTTAGCTCCAAATCATCCATCATATCAAAGGAAGACTTAGGCAATTTTGCACGTGCTTGAATATTTTGCAATAGATACTATTTTTCAAATAGTTTAAAGTAGAACTGAAGGGCCACTTGCCTAGGGGACTCAATCAATAATAATCATCTTTCTGCATTGGAGAGGAGTTCATTTGAATACCTACCAAGATCCTTTCACTTTGTTGCTTGATAAAAATTATCTATGGACCTTTCTCACATTCTGTACAACAAATATTTTTTGAAAAGACAAGCAGGTGAATTTTCTTTGTGTATTAATTGATATACCAAGGAGATCAGCATAGGAGAGCACAGGACACTACATGGGACTCAGATCTGTTCACAAAACTATTTGGTGTCTTCTCTTTTGCCTAAAGATGCAGTTCTGCCTCCTGGACAGAGGACAGAGAAATCTTGTGATACATGCTCACCCATGGTGGAAAGCCTTTACCATCTTAAATAAGAAAAAAATCAAAGAATTTTAGATGAACAATTTAAACAAGCTCATATACTCACTACAACTACACACTGATATATGTGTATGAATAGACATAATGTTAAAATTTTATCTGACTGGATTCTCTTGAAGCTGTACTGCTGCCTTGGTGACTGCATGTAGAACAAAGCTTTTTGTTCCGGAAACTAAAACAGGAGGGTTTTTTTTTTAAAAAAAAAGACATAGAATGGAAGATTTGAGAAATAAAATTCAAAGTGGGGGAAGGGAAAGGGATTTGTAGTGCAAAACATGAAAGCCAGTTGGCTGACTTTGGGCCATTCACCCTTTCTCAGCCCAACCCATCTCATAGGATTCTTGTGATGGTGAAAATTGGAAAAGGAAGAATTATTAAAATCAAAATAAAATAATAAGGATAAACATATAATAAAATAAATAAAGGTTTAGATTTTGTTTTTCTTAGCAACCAGTCAAAGTTACAATGGACCATTCAAAGGTGCTTATGATCCAGTTGAAATTGTCACAATTGTAAACAATACTGGGCAGGCTCCTTCCTTATGGTCATATGATTGCATTCCCAGCTGTTTGCAGTATCCCACAACCATTGATTGAGTTTATGGTAGTTTTTTGCCAAAAACTGGCACTTACTTCTGGTTTTCAGCAAAAATTCTCCAAGCAAATAATGATTTGCTTAATGACTGGAGCATTTGCTGGTGCTCACTTTACAACCACAATGGTCATTTAACAACCACAGCAAAAAAGGTAGTAAAAAGAGGTCCAATTGTGTGATAGCAATAGGAATAGCAATAGCAGTTGGACTTAAATACCGCTTCATGGGGCTTTCAGCCCTCTCTAAGCGGTTTACAGAGTCAGCATATTGCCCCCACAGTCTGGGTCCTCATTTCACCCACCTTGGAAGGATGGAAGGCTGAGTCAACCTTGAGCTGGTGAGATTTGAACCGCTGAACTGCAGATAACAGTCAGCTGAAGTGGCCTGCAGTACCGCACCCTAACCACTGCGCCACCTCGGCTCATTACCTACAGCTTCCATTATGGAGATAAGTGGAAGATCACTTGTAATTGAAAAGGGCGTAATGGGAGTGTACAGGAAGAGTTGACTGAATTGCTACCAGATCTCAGATAACATCAAGATAGAGTCAAAAGATTATGTATCTCTTTATTCCCATTTATGCCCATCTATGTTTCCTCAGTCCAGATTTGATAACTGAGGTGACAGATTTAATACCAAAGTTTACATAATATTAATTGTGAAGTTATATATTTGGGATGTGTATATTCCCTTCTCCTAGTAAAGGTTCATCTCTAAAGCTTTGGAAGTGGGTCTGTTAGTCAAGAGCGAAAGAAGAAAATGTTCTGGAGGAAGTTATTTTATTCCCAGGAGGTCTGCATTTGCTCCAGTTGCCTCTTCTAAGGAGCTGGTTTCCCTAAGATGAACTTTGTGAGGCTGTGAAGGAAGGAACAGAAGTGTCAGCTCTTTCCTTTCCTTTCCTTTTCAGCAGCTTTTAAGGGCATGGTGGCAGTGAGGGTAAGGAGAAGAGCTTTACTTTTCTTTTATCTTCTTCTCCTGCCTTGATATGTAGTCTTTTCAGGGTTGCTATGCATTTCCAAAAATTCAAACTCTGAGAAAGAGGGAAGGAGAGAAGTGAGAAAGAAAGAAAGAAAGAGATAGTTCTTTTACATTGTCACTAGAACAAGAGCCAGGAAAGATAAACAATTAAACACCATGCTGGGGGATATACAGTCCTCACCTGTTTTTGTTTAAGTCAAATTTCCTAAGGGTCCAAGCATTGAAGTGCAAAACATGGCAACATCTTTACTTACTGTTTTTCTTATCAAGAGTCCAGGGATATAACGCATATGGGTTCAGTTGTGCATTAGGGATGCAGTTTGAATCAAACTTAATTTTCCAGAAACAAAGACAGAATAGGTAAAAGCTGCTCTAGTGCCTCTGAAAGAAGCAAAGGAGGATCTTTATCATGGTCTATTGCAATGTCAACTCATTTCTGCTTGAAAAGACATAATAAGGAGGAGAGAGGAAAGATCATATCAACCCATTGTTTAAGTAAATGAATGGCTCATTTCTCGTGACTTCATGGATATCTTCCGGTAGTTTTCCTGCCAGAAAAAGAGAAGCTGTACTTTGGAGGATTCATCATCCTCATCATTGTCATCCTCATTGTTATCATGAACAAAATTAAATATTCTAGAGCTGGTTGCCCAATCATATCCTCAGGGCAATTTTTGCAATCGCCATGTTGGAAGAGACCAGTTTAAATCTCTCTGACCTACCAATTGAGCCAACAGTCCTGAACTTCTATCCTAAATACAAGCCAAGAACTGAACTACAAACTATGGACAAGAAAACATACCCACAGATTTTTAAGGGAAAGAAATTTGCAAAAATCAATCCTTCTCATTCAAGGGTGGACCTAAATGGGGCATCCACAACTTTAGGAAGCAAGCCATTTTACTGATTAATTGCAGTTGTAATGAATTGTAATGAATTGATTAATTAATTAATCTACTGTTTGCCAGAGTTGACAGCAATTATCTAAATAGACTAGGTATAAATTAAGAGTCCCTAACATTTTAGGGCCCAAACACTTTTGATATTTTGAAAATAGGAGCACTGAAAAAGAATTGGCTACAAGGAGACTGCCTATGCACGAAACAGCTACCTCAATGCATGCTGGTATACCAGATGGCAAAAGAGTGAGATTTCGTTTTGCTGCTCTTTTTAGTTCCCAAAGCTAGTTACTGTAATCTCCTACAGGGTAGTCCCTTACCACCAGCTTTTTTTGCCCTGTTTTCTAGACAGCATTTATAGATGAAAAACTGGGCTACAACCATTCACCATGTTTGGGAGGAGTTCCCCTCATTGAAATGTGCCCAGAAGGGTTTCAGGTGCTCCACCAGCCGTGACACCAGGGAAAGGGGTGGGGGAGTGGCAGTCATCATCTGAGAGTCACTAGTTCCTCGTAGGATCCCTGCTCCGGAGACTGTCGGGTGTGAGTCCCTGCTGGTGAAGTTGGACCTTGGGGGTCAAGTGGGTTTTTTTCTAACGTACCTACCTCCCAACAGCATTGCAACAGCCCTGCCTGTGCTCCTCAAGTCAGTAGCCGAGCTGGCGGTTGAGTTCCCCAGGCTTATAGTGCTGGGGGATTTCAACCTGCCGTCGCTCGGCAAATGCTCTGATGGAGCACAGGAGTTCATGGCTTCCATGACAGCTATGGACTTGACCCAGGTAATTCAGGGTCCGACTCATACAGCGGGTCACACGCTCGACCTCGTGTTTCTCTCGGAGCAGTGGAGACGAGATCTAGATTTGAAGGGGATTAAGATCTTGCCCTTGTCATGGTCAGATCACTTCCTACTGAGGCTTGACTTTCAGAAACCAATCCCCCACTGTAGGGAGGGGGAACCGATTAGGTGGTTCCACCCCAGTCGTCTGATGGACCCTATGGGATTTCAGACGGCACTTGCTGAGATACCTGACTCTCTGGCCCACAGTCCAATGGAGTCCTTGGTCGCTGCTTGGAATATAGCGGCATCGGAGGCTCTAAACTGGATTGCGCCTTTACGGCCTCTCCGCGGCAGTGGATCCAGGAGGGCTCCTTGGTTTACCGAGGACCTCCGGGAGATGAAGCGCCAAAAGAGATGCCTAGAGCAATGCTGGAGGGCTAGTAACTCCGAATCCAACCGAACACAATTAAGAGCCTTTATTAGGACTTATCTAGTGGCGATACGGGCAGCAAAATGTGCACATTTTTCCACTCTTATTGCATCCGCAGAATCTCGCCCAGCCGCCCTGTTTAGGATAGCCCGCTCCCTCTTGAAAGGGAGGGATGCAGACTAGCCCTTACAGGGTAGAACTGAGGAATTTGTTCAGTTTTTGTCGGAAAAAATCGCTCGGATTTGGACGGACCTGGACTCCACTTGGACGGTACCAGCTGAGATACCGGGGGAAGGTCTTGATCGGATTTTGTGGAGTGAGTTTCAACTTGTTGCTCCTGAGGAAGTGGACAAGGCCATGGGAGCGGTGAGTGCCTCCACCTGTTTACTGAGCCCTCCTGGCTGGTCTCGACCAGCAGGGAGGTGATGCGTGGCTGGCTCCAGAGGATTGTTAACATTTCTCTTCAGGAGGGATCCTTCCCGCACCCTCAAAAGGATGCGGTGGTGAGACCCCTCCTTAAGAAACCTTCCCTGGATCCAGCCATCTTAAACAACTATCACCCAGTCTCCAACCTCCTGTTCGTAGGGAAGGTTGTTGAGAAGGTGGTGGCCTTTCAACTCCGGCAGACCATGGATGAAGCAGATTATCTGGCTCCCTTTCAGTCGGGTTTCAGGCCTGGTTATGGCACAGAAACTGCTTTGGTTGCGCTGATCGATGATCTCTGGTGGGCCAGGGATAGAGGACATTCTTCTATCCTAGTGCTTCTTGACCTTTCTTCTTGACCTCTCAGCGGCCTTCGATACCATTGACCATGGTATCCTTCTGCGACGGTTATGGGAGGTGGGAGTGGGAAACACCATCTTAAGGTGGTTCTCCTCCTACCTCTCGGACAGGTCACAGTCAGTGTTGGTTGGAGGACAGAGATCGACCCCTAGGCCCCTCAAATATGGGGTGCCGCAGGGTTCGGTCCTGTTCCCCCCTCCTATTTAATATCTACATGAAGCCGCTGGATGAGATCATATGCCGGCACGGGATCAAATATCATCAATATGCAGACGATACTCAATTGTATCTGTCCGCCCCGTGCCAACTCAGCAAAGCAGTGGAAGTGATGTGCCAGTGCCTGGAGGCTTTCAGGGTCTGGACTTGCACTCAATCCAGACAAGACCGAGTGGCTATTGATGCTGCCTCCCAAGGATAGTCCAGACATTCCACCTTTTAGCCTGCGGGGTGAAATTATACACCCTTCAGAGAGGGCCCGCAATTTGGGTGTCCTCCTGAATCCGCAGCTGATGTTAGAACACCATCTTTTGGCTGTGACCAGGGGGGCTTTTGCCCAGGTTCGCCTGGTGCACCAGTTGCGGCCCTACCTGGACCGGGAGGCACTTTGA
The DNA here is from genome assembly GCF_051295495.1 of Thamnophis sirtalis. Taxonomy (NCBI): domain Eukaryota; kingdom Metazoa; phylum Chordata; class Lepidosauria; order Squamata; family Natricidae; genus Thamnophis; species Thamnophis sirtalis. The sequence goes on along the minus strand of NW_028261383.1, from coordinate 87,016,420 downwards.
ATGGTCACTCATGCCCTCGTCACCTCAAGACTGGATTACTGTAACGCGCTCTACATGGGGCTGCCCCTGAAGAGTGCAGTTGGTCCAGAATGCAGCCATGCGAGCGATATTTGGTGTACCTAGATACACCCATGTTACACCAATCCTCCGTGAGCTACACTTCAAGGTGCTAGTCGTTACTTTTAAAGCCCTACATGGTTTAGGACCTGGCTACCTGAGAGACCGCCTCCTGCCACTTGCCTCCCAACGACCAACAAGATCGCACAGGTTGGGCCTCTGTCGACCGGACAATGCCGGCTGGCGGCCCCCCGGGGGAGGGCCTTCTCTGTAGCTGTGTCGGCCCTGTGGAATGATCTACCCATAGAGATCTGACCCTTACCACTCTCCCGGCCTTCCGTAAAGCCACCAAGACCTGGCTGTTCCAGCAGGCCTGGGGCTGTTGATCAATATCCAGCCCCACTTAGACAGAATGGATGGTGTGGAATTTTAATAATTGTATCTTTTATTTTAAATTTTCAAATGTTCTTTTATCTTGCCTGTAAGCCTCCCAGAGTCCCAAGGGAGTGGGTGGCATACAAATTTTATTAAATTGAAATTGAAATTGAAATTGAAAATTGTGTTCCAAGAATCCTTTGAGACTTTTGTGAAATCTCAAAACATTATTGGCACTGATGATAAGGCATGCCAACTCCCTTTTTAGTTGGCATAAACATTAAAATGCAGTCTAACAAATTACGAAGTTAAGTGGACCACGAAACCAGCCAGATGCCAATGTCAGGGATCTTCAGACACTGTTCATGTACGCTACATATTGGTCTCCAGAAATTAATAAGCATTCTTTTCGCTCCACTATTCATCCTATGAATATATTATAATCACCTATATCCAGTTTAAAGATTATAGCAGGAGCATTAAATAATACAGGAGATGACAGTTTTAGATAAGCCTAATTCATTAGATCCTGTTTCTCATCAGATCCTGGTTTTCCTCAAGTGATTTAAGCAAAGTATACTTTATCTTATGGAGGCCTAGTTACACTTCGAGTACTTAGAGAATTCAAGGTGAATGCTATTTTGAAAGAATGAATCTTTTTCTGTAGAAAAAGCAATGCATGAGATAAAACCTCAGCAAAGGTATATTACTCCTATGGGCTTCTTTAGGAATATCCCATTCAATTTTTTGTAAAGTAGCATATTTTAAGGCAAGAGCATATTTTAGTTCTGTGAGTGTGTTATCTTATACTGTAGCCACTGCCAGCATTATGCACCAGGCTCAGGAGATAACTTAGCATTCCATAAAAATGTGTTTTAGTGAATTGTGTCTTTTGCGATCTTTCCCAAATACCCCATATTTTCCCAGCAGGAGACAGTACATGCATACATTTGCAAAAGCAAACTATAATTGTTACTGGCTTTCCAGCAAGCCGGGGAAGAGATTCTGGAAGGAAAAAGGAAAGAGGAGGAGAGGAAAAGGTTCAGAAATAGCTTTCCTTGTAATTATATGTTACATGACCACAGCATGTGTTATTCTCGCAGATGTTTGGTGTGATTCTTTTCAAGCAAAAGAAAAAGAAAAAAAATCTCTTGTTATTTCATTTGAATTGTTGGCCTTGCTTGTGATACTGGTATCATTTTACTGTTTCCTAATTCATTTCCAATGGACATTTCTGGGCATACTGGAACATAGGTGTACACCTAATCAAAAATATATTATTTTTCAGAAATACCATCAAGTATATCAGTGGTGGGTTTCAAAAAAAAATTGAACCTACTCTGTGGGTGTGGCCTCCTTTGTGGGAGTGGCCTCTCTCTCTCTCTCTCTCTCTCTCTCTCTCCTTCCTTTTGTCTCTCTATCCCTTTTTCCTTTTTTCTTTCATCTCTCTCACTTTTTCTTTCTTTTTTTCTTTATTTCTTCCTTCCTTCCTTCCTTCCTTTCTCTTTCTCTCTCTGTGTGAGTCTGTGTGTGTATGTGTGTCAGTGGTGGGTTTCAAAAAAATTTGGAACCTCTTCTGTAGGTGTGGCCTGCTTTCTGGGTCCACTGGTGGAACCTCTTCTAACTGGTTCAGTAGATTTGATGAACCGGTTCTACCGAACTGGTGCAAACTGGTAGGAACCCACCTCTGAAGTATATGTTTCTGATATAGAAATGAAATCTAAGAACAAGGAATAGTCACATCGACCACAATTGCTTCTAGAGTAGTTGGAGTTTACTCCTGGATGTATAAGTGGCAACATTGTTATTATCAAGACAACTGAGCCTAGTTCTTATTTATCTAGCTTGATGAAGTATGAAGCCACCCCTCCCATAATCCCCCCTTTAGAATGTGCAATGGGTTTACAATTTGGAGTTATACTCCAATTTTTTGGGAGAGTACTAGATTCGGGATAGTAGACTTTAGAGTCTTATATTATTTAAACTCTCTTTGTGCAGGTAAAATATTCCTGAGGGCAGGAATCTAATCTGAGCAAGAATTAGTGAAGCTGATATAGTTATAAAAAGAAATTTATTTACAGGAAATGCATTTTTGTATGCACATTTCTTCAATGATGCAGAATAATGGCTATTGAATCCAAGTGGATGCACTCTCTTCTTGGTTATACAGGCTATGGTTTGTAATAAGCTAAGCAGTTGGAGTACATTTATTTACAAGTGGGAGGACATGTATCCTTCAATACATAAAGAGTTAGCTCAGGTTTTGTAAAATAGATGGAAGCAGTGATGTGGATAAGCAAAACATTTATCATAGGAATAGCTGGACCTATGACCATATAGTAGTAGTACTGATCATAATCATAAAGAATAAAGTAAACTCTGTCTGCCATCCATTCGTGTCATATCCTAGTCTGTTCTGTATCTGATAAATCCAGTCTAGGAAAATAGCTGAGAGTTAATCAAAGAAAGTTTTCACAAGTACTGTATATAGTCTCTTACAGTCTTATGGGAGGTTAAAGTTTATTTTTCATCTTATTTTTATTATTTCTATAAATAATTCAGAGGGACGTAGTGGCTCAGTGGCTAAGACATTGTGCTTGTTGATCAGAAAGGTCAGCAGTTCGGCAGTTCAAATTCCTAGCACCACGTAATGAAGTGAGTTCTTGTTACTTGTCCCAGCTTCTGCCAACCTAGCAGTTCAAAAGCGCATAAAACCGCAAGTAGAAAAATAGGGACCATCTTTGGTGGGAAGGTAACAGCATTCCCTGTGCCTTCAACATTTAGTCATACTGGCCACATGACCACTGAGACATCTTCGGACAGTGCTAACTCTTCAGCTTTGAAATGGAGATGAGCACCGCCTCCTAGAGTCAGGAACGACTAGCACATATGTGTGAGGGGAACCTTTACCTTTACCTTATAAATAACTCAAGATGGCAAACATACCTAAATATGCCTTCCTCATCCTATTTTATCCAGAACAACAACCCTGCAAGGTGAGTGGACTAGGACACTGTGATGAACCCAAAGATACCCAAGCCAGCTTTTATACCTAAAGAGGGACTAGAACTCACAATCTCAAGGGCACAGAAAGGATTAGGCATTTGGAGCTGTGAAGGACATGCTGTTCCAGGGGGAATGGGACACTTCTGAAAAGGGTTTCTAGGTTAATGGAAAATCAACAAAAACAGAGGAGGACCATGGAAGTTAATCCCATGGTTAATTGCTTTATCCTGAGAATAAATTCTCAAGAGAAAAGGACCCAAAGGACTGGCTATGAAAGGTTACCGGTGAAGTTTCTCTGAAATCTTTGATTAACTCTAAGGGAAAAGCTACATGTGTCACAATAATTTAGGCTCACTGAATTTACAGGAAGCATTAAATTTCAGTCAGGGAAATGGTTAATCACTGAATGTCAGAATAATTACTCATAATGTGTTTACTGAATTATTAGGGAAATTAAACCAGAAGAAAAGACTGGTCTGAAAATCTGTTTGTTTAATGTGTTTTAGCTGCATGCACTTAGACATTTAGACTGAAGACTAGGATACAGAAGCAGAAATTGTTTATTTTCAGAACTAGTGACGAAGAGAGGTCTAAAGATGTGCTACAGGCCCTCCTTAAAGATTTGTGCCAATTCGGATATACATGAGATAGGACTGTAGCAGGGTATTTCCTTGTGTCTAGTGAAGTAATTGGGTGTAAATATGAAGTAATGAGGAGGGATACTGTGGCTCAGTGGCTAAAATGCTGAGCTTTTGATCAGAAAGGTCAGCAGTTCAGCGTTTGAATCCCTTGTGCCACGTAACAGAGTAAGCTCCCATTACTTGTCCCAGCTTCTGCCAACCTAACAGTTTGAAAGCATGTGAAAATGCAAGTAGAAAAATAGGAACCACCTTTGGTGGGAAGGTAACAGCACTCCGTACGCCTTTGGCGTTTAGTCATGGTGGCCACATGGCCACAAAGTCAATAAGGTTTTGAAAGAACAAAGAGGGAGTTATTCCATGAACCCAATTTCTACCTAGGGAGTTTCTTTTACTTTTCCTGAGTTCTGCTCATCTTTCAGTATTTTTCCACAGCTTATCTGCATATTTGGCTTTTCAATGTTTCACATCTGTCTTCCTGGGCAACAGATATATATATATCTACACACACACACACACACACACACACACACACACACACATACATGCATACATACATATTTCTAGTGAGCTATCTAGTTTGGTACCATATAGCTGATCTAGCATCTTCTTTTTCATGGGAAAAGGTTTTGAGTTAGAGGCTTTTAACCTGACCCCAAAATTTCTCTTATGGAGATATCTAGTTGTAGAAGTCAATTCTCAGAGAAATTAAATTTCTTCTATCTTGCAACATTACAAGTAAAGAAAACAAAAACCGAAACTAGTTCACAAAGAGATTCCTTAGTGTAAGATTTGCTCTGTTCAGTCCTGAAAACCCCCAGACAACCTTTTCTGACAGGTTAATGGAAATATGTTACCAATAACACACTACAAATGCTGGAAAAAACAGGGCTAGTGGCAGGTGAATATTTGCAGTGAAATTGTACCCATATTTCTCAGAGTTCAACAGAATTTACTCCCAAAGAGGTATTCCTGGGACTGTAACCTTGGAAACACAGATCCATCTGCTGAAATGCACCATGTAATAGAATTCTAAAAAACAACTTGGCACATTTTTTAAAAATATTCTTATGTGTAGTCAGAAAATTGATTTCCACATAATGAATATAAGACAAGTGTTTTAGATCTTGCACAGAGCGTGAATATATTATTCCATAAATCAATCATTAGTCTATATAACAATCTCTCAAAATCCATTATTTTCCACACATGGAAGAGTGAAAGGCTGGCCAATACAGCAAAGAGCTATTTCTTAAACCAACATAAAGTGGATCTGAACTAAGGATATGTGGCTTTATAATGCATCATTTTGTACTTCCATTTATCACTTGTTCGGAAAGGGTTTTTTTCATGTTCATTGCCACTGTTTCAAAACCACAGTAATAGCCAATCATCTCTCTGACTGACGCATTTAACTTCAACAGTATATCATACTCATGGGTTCCCTAGCAGCATCTATTGTCCTTTCTCTAACACATGGGCTGTGAGAAAACACAACTTTCACCCTGGTGCATTTCAGCTGATGAGGAGGAAAGAAATGCAAAGTATTGAAATAAATGAAAATACATTTGTGTACACCAGAACAAAGGACATAAAAGATTCAGCCAATGGATTATTGTATCTCAGAATGGCTTTGCCAAATGCCTCTGGAGATCCCTAAAGTAATATACACAGCAAGTGAACTTTAGTACTTAATTATTATAATCTTGGAGTTAGCATGCACTCATCTACTCTAATAATCACTTCTAGGTTTTTTGTCTATGAATTGATTTACTCCCCATTTAAGCTAATGGATATTATCTCCCCATTTTGTGGTGTGTGCTTTCTTTCAATAAATTCATTTTTATGGATTTATACATTGCAAAAATAAAAAAAAACAGATAAACTATGGAAGGATTTAAGAAATATCACACTATTGTTCTTTTAAGACTGAATAACATGTTTTTCATGTAGATAATCCAGAAATAAGATTTTCCTACATCTGTACTTCAGCTATAATTTTGTTTCAATGCTAGCTAGGTTCTGGCACAAGAAAGAAGGAAATGTTTTTCTGCAGCCTATTTACTTATTAAATCTGCATTCCCAAGGCTCTATTCGGAATACTTACCAGGGTTTCAAATGCAGATATAATTACGGTATCTGTATGGACCACTTACTCAGTCATAGTTCTGGTTTGAACATTATGAGATAATCTTCTAAGAGTCTCCATCAACATAGGAGACTAGAAAGATGTGGGTCAAAAGAGAGGCCTTTTTAGTAGTGACCTCCTCAGGCCAAGACCCCCTTGGCATTCTGGAAGTCCTTAACACATTTCAGCAAGCCTTGGGCTCATAGGATTGTGAGGAATTGAGTGGAGGTTGAGAAAAGAATGGGGGTGAAATGAAGCATTAAGAATGAAGATATAGAAGGAATGTGTCAACTTCTAAAGCGTTGCCATGACTATTATCAGGCTGGCATGGAAGGGGAAATTCAATGCATGCATTCGGCCAGAGTCAGATGTCATGTCTACAGCCTAGTTGGAGAATATGAATTATGATGCAGGACAGAAGGAAGGGGATTACAGGGGTAAAGTTCAAATGCAATTAAGCGAAAGCAGTTTTGGCTCCATAGGAGTCCACGCCAGAATGTCGATCCTAATAAATGATTGGATTTCTTTTGAACTTTGTCTAGAGGCTCGTAAATTAATTAGGTCATCTTCACAGAGAGCCAAAACTGGTTCCAAAACAACCAACACATCTTGATGAAAAGAGATGACCTTGCATGAAAGGGGATGAAACTCTACATCCCAGAATCCCTATGTACTCTAGTTCTCCAGAGGAGTCACGATGCCAAACCAGCAGGCCACTTTGGGTTTCTAAAGACTTTACACTTAGCCCGGAGGAAATTCTGGTGGCCTGGCATAAAGAAAGATGTGGATAGTTACGTGAAAAGTTGCACCATCTGTGCCACAATGAAGAAAGAGATGACCAGGAAAAAACCCCGGACTGCTGCAAACAGTAGCAGAGCCAACGAGGCCGTGGGAGGAGATTGCAATGGACTTTATAGTAGAGTTGCCAAAGAGTGGGGAAAACATGGTGATTTGGACTGTAATAGATCTCTTCTCCAAACAGGCACACTTCATACCCTGTAGAGGACTACCCTCAGCTCACAAGCTGGATAAACTGTTTACTGACTGCATGGAGTACCTCGAAGAATTATCTCAGACAGAGGGGTCCAGTTCACGGCTAAGTTCTGGAGGGAGTTCCTGCAGTCCATTGGGCAATCTCAGGGTCTTAGTTCAGCTTTTCATCTGAGCATCAATGGGGCAGCAGAGAGACTGAACGCCATGATATAGCAGTACCTGAGGTGTTACATGAACCATCAGCAGTCCAATTGGGCAGATCTTTTATCTTTTGATGAGGTGGCATACAATAATGCTGTTCACAGTAGCACAGGACTCATGCTGTTCAAAATAGTGAGCAGTATGGACTTCATCCCAATGCCTGAATATCTAAGGGATCCCCCCTCCTCAGTCAGCTTGACTGATTGGATGTCGATGCTGAAATAAAACTGGGGAAATGTCAAAAAGGCACTGGCTAACGCGGCACAAACCTATAAGAAACAGGCAGATAAAAACCAGACTCTGCAACGGCCATTCCGGGTAGGAGAGAAGGTTTACCTCTCCACAAAATATTTTAGATTAAAACTGGCTAGCAAGAAATTGGGGTCAAAGTTTCTGGGACCATTCCCCATAGTAAAGATCATCAACCCATCATATTGCAATTGAAACTACCTCAATTGTTGGGGAAGATACACCCAACATTTCATAGCAGCCTCTTAAAACCTGTGATCAGATCCACTCTAAGACCACTACCCCAGGAGCCCCCGGGCCCTATGGTCATAGGGGGCCAAACCCATTATGAAGTTCAATGAATCCTCAATTCAAGGTGGCACAGGAGACAACTCCAATACTTAATCAAGTGGAAGGGCTACCCATTGTCGGAGGCATGGGGTGAAAAGTAGAAATATCCAGGCTGATCGCCTCATAGCAAAATTCCATGCAGAAAATCCAAGCAAGCCTGGGGGAGGGACACATCGTTAATTTATATACTTGTACTCAAATTGTCTTTGTGTCACACAAGTCACTTTCGGGAAGTGAGGGGAACCAGATGTCAACTTCTAAAGCATTGCCATGACTACTATCAGGCTGGCATGGAAGAGGAAATTCCATGCATACCTTCGGCTGGAGTCGGATCTCATGTGTACAGCCTAGTTGGAGAATATGAATTATGATGCAGGACAGAAGGAAGGGGATTACAGGGGTAAAGTTCAAACACGATTAAGCGAAAGCAGTTTTGGCTCCACAGGAGTCCATGCCAGAATGTCGATCCTAATAAATGATTGGATTTCTTTTGAACTTTGTCTGGAGGCTCGTAAATTAATTAGGTCATCTTCTGGGAACTTCACACAATAATTGGTACTTCACCTTATTAACGTAACTAACTCCAGGCGGCTATAACCCTGGGAAGTGTATCATATCATTCTACTCTATTTAATGGTGTCTCTGTTAATGAGGGTGAGAAATTCCTTTTACAATTTCCAATATTTGATATTTACCTAGATTAGCATTAAAGCACTAAAATAGGAATAGCTCGTGAATCCTTCATCATGCCCAGCTCCATTGGGCTTAACAGGGAGACTGTAGATGTCATCCAATTGTAGTTGAATGGATTACTTTTATTGTTTATGCCAATATGTTACATGATTTCATGTCCTCTTTGCTGTCCACCATTCTGAGTCAGTTGTAATAGGGATGTTACATAAAATAAATTTAAAATGTAGAAAGCTCACTGAACAAGGACATGAATCTTCAAGGACTCCTACCATACATTTGGAATGTAAATGAACTCAAAGGAGTAAATGAAATCTTCTCTGGACTCTAGAAATGAAAGGCTGGATAGAAAATTGGAAGAAGAAAACATAAATACCTTTATCCTCTTTCATATTAAACACATTATTTCCCAAAGTCATAGCTATATTGCCATTAAGTGCTACTTACTATATGCATAGCAGCTTCTTCTCCCTCCATAACACAGAGCTGCATTTCTATGGCTGACCTCAAAGTGATTCATAGTTCACAAATAATTTTCTAGTCCCAGTTATTGTCTAGATCTGTTGTGCCATGCCATTTCCCCTTTATTATTTTATAAGGAACAGCCACATTTGGTGTAGTGGTTAAGGCATCAGACTAAAAGAGACTGTGAGTTCTAGTTCCACTAAATTATTATTAGATGATTAGGAGACTAGAAACTATAACAAACAAAGAACAATTTCAGGAACTGGCTAAACCTATAAGCCATGATGGTGCAGTGATTAGAATGCAGTACTCCAGGCTACTTCTGCTGACCTCTGGCTGCCAGCAGTTCAAGTCTCACTGGCTCAAAGTTGACAGCCTTCCATCCTTCCGAGGTGGGTAAAATGAGGACCCAGATTGTTGTGGCAAATATGCTGACTCTGTAAAATCATTTAGAGAGGGCTGTAAAGCACTGTGAAGCAATATATAAGTGCTAATTGCTATTGCTATACCTAGTCTAGTGAAAAGAAGGACCAGGGATAACATGACAGCAGTTTTCCATTACTTGCCACTAGGAAAAGGGGGTAAACTTATTTAGTTTACCAAAGCATCTAAAAGCAGGACAAGAAGCAATGGATGGAAACTAATCAAGGAGAGAAACAACCTAGAACTAAGGGGACAATTCTTAACAGTGAGAACAATCAACCACTAGAAGTTGTGGTTGCCCCATCACTGGAGGCTTTTAAGAAGGGATTGACCATTTTGTCAGAAATAGTATATATCTCCTGCATGAGCAGGCAGTTGGACTAGATGACCTCCAAAGTTCCTTTCAACTATGTTACTGTTAATCGCAAAGCTAACTGGGTGACCTTGAGTCATTAACTTTCTCTTGGTCCTAAAAAAAACTTCAGGAAATTATCCAGGCAGTCTTTGGGAGTTAGGCCTGATTGTACAGAAGAAGAAAAATATCTTTTTAAACATGGCATACCTCTCCCAGGAAAGACAGTATTGGTATAATAGCATTAATCTGTCTTTCCTATGATGGTACAATATCCATGCCAAGTACGCTACTGCATTCCCAAAGAAGGCAAGATAAGAAACAATGGATGGAAACTAATCAAGGAGAGAAGCAACTAGAACCAAGGACAAATTTCATCTTCAGAAACTGTGGGGACCATCAATGGAGACTTGTAAGAAGAGACTGGATAGCCAGTTGTCTGGAATGGTTTAAGAGCTCATGCTTGAGCACAGGATTGGACTAAAAAACCTTCATGGTCCCTCCCACTCTGTTAGTCTGCTGATGTTACATGTTATGATATTCCAGCAGCATATCTATTTCAGAAAGCCAACATTCCTATTGTTTTGCTGGCCCAATAGCTTGTTAAATCAAGCTAGTGATTTGCCAGATATTTATTAAAAAGTTATAATACTTTCTAATGGACCAGAAGGCAAAGCTACTGCTGGCTGTCTCACAAATTGCTATTGTGCTAATGTAGGTGTGTCTGAAAGAAATGTAATCTAAAGAAAGATAGCATGGTCCCATTATTGAGTAATCTCAGGGGGAAATGCAAATAGCTTCAGTTTGAAACAATGTGGCAAGAGATGAAATGAAAATATTGGTAAAGCAATAAGTATGCCAAAATCAGTGACTGAGCTGTTAGTTTTCTATGATTCAGATGGATTCTAATTGAAAACATAAGTCAGTTGATTGTATTCAGGTTTTATTTATGATCAGTTCTGATTACACAAATTATGACAAATGAGACTTAGGGAGTAAGCTCAGCAATGTATTCTGTGTTGCTAGGTAACTAGCTACCATTATTTCAAACAGTTCAGCTAATGTGGTAAGTGAAACATCTAATGCATTATGCTATAGGTTTCTTAATTCTTTAGTCTTTGAGGTTAATAGAATATATACATTCCTGGCTTCGGGGGGTGGAGCCTGCCGCCGTCGGGAGCTCAACGAAGCTCCTGTCAGGACTCTGGTTCGTATATCTTATAAGATCTATAGATATCTCCCCTTTCTGGCAGAAAGGGGCAGGGAGAAGGTCAGTCGTTAGGATCTCTTTGTAATTCATAGCTTTTTTTTGCTGTGAATGGAGAAGAGGTTCAACATTAGCTGAGCCTTTACTCCGGCCAGTTTTCCGCGCTGCCCTTTTTGCAGCCCTAGGCAGATTGCCCCCCCCCCCCAGGACAAAGCTAAGCTATTTAAATGTTAATCCGGGCGGGGACCATTCCTGAGGAATTTCTTCCATTACTATTCAAAATACCAGCTTCAACTTTGCAAAAGGCTCCCTTTCTTTTTTAGCTGCGTCACAAGATGGCGATCTCGTAGCTTTTGTGTTTGATGTGACGTACTTAGTCAGCCCTACCTTCCTGAAGGCTTCTCCGTACTAATTGCTAAAAGATTAACTGAGGGGAGCAGAGACTTTGATTTTTGGCTCGCTTGATTGCTTGTCTTTTATTTTTACTCTGGAATGGCTCCCAAATCTAAACAGAAGCGCTTCCTTAATAACATATCTCCAAAAACTGCTATGAAGCCGCTACCCTTGTCTCCTACACCCTCCACGGGAGATTTGCTAACACAAGAATTTCTTCTCAAAACGCTTAATGATTTCAGACAGGAAATTAATCAATTGATATCGGATTTATGTGATCAATTTGATGCTAAAATTGCTCAGCAGGCAAAGGAGGATATGATCGGAGTAATGACAGTCATGACAGATTATATTGCTGAAACGGAGGATAAATTGGAACTTTTGGAAGAAACTAACCTTAATTTGATATCCAAAATTGAAACCTTACAACAGGAAATTGAAACTGCTCAAAGACAACTTGTCATGATAAATTATAATAAGACTGCCTTTGCTATAAGAGTTAGAGGACTGCGTGAAAACCAACAGGAGAATTTGAAACAGATTTTCTTTGAGGCTTTCAGCCGCTTGGTGGGAAGTCCGGGATTTAACTTTGATTGGCAGATTCAAAGAATTTACCGCCAGAATTCGTGGGTAGCAAAACAGCGACAGCTTCCGAGGGACATAATTATATACTTTACCACAAGGGAATCCAGAAATGAGATAATACAGAGGCTTTACGGAAAGAGGTTGAGAATTGATGGACAGGACTTGATTGTTTTCAAAGAACTACCATCTCAAATATTAAGAACAAGGAGAGAGTACGCTTTCTTAACCGAAGAACTCAGAAATTCTCAGATTCCATACAAATGGGAAGTCCCAGCTGGTATTACAGTTACATTTGGCAACCAAAAACACTGCATCAATTCTGTCTGTGAAGCCCGAGAATTTTACTACGAGACCCTGAAGGCGGGACTTCCTGATTCATCCGGACCTGGAGAGAGACAAGGAGAAGGAGAAGACAAACAGCGAGACACGTGGCTACAAGGCGGAGGGTGTTGCTTTCCTCTTCCGGAAGGGCAGAAGACTAAAGAATAAAGACTAAGCGATGTTCTTAAAGCTTTATGATTCCCGTCTGGGATAAAATGGAAAAGTGGTATATTGATGATGAGACATGGAGACTGAAAGAAGCGTTGCTGATTGTGGACACATATTGTATATAAGATTTGTCTGAACTCTAACTCAAATTGTGCATGAATTATTTTCCTAGGCGAGGAGAGCGGAGATTGCGATCTTTTTGAGTTGTGGTCTGGGACGAACGGAGTTGGGAGGCGTGTGGGAGAGGGAAGGGTAGCGAAAGCTTAATTAGACTACTTGGGGCTAGAATGCAAGCTGATGTTTGTTTGAGTTGCTATTTCAATATAAGGTCAAGAAAGATTGGTCGGAGAGTCTCCAGGAAAGTGGAGTAAATATGGGAGGAGCAATGGACGCGGATAAAATATATATATGGACATGGATAAAGGCAGGGTGGAAGGTAAAAAAAATTTACATGTGGAGGTGGGTAAGGATAGAAAGGGAGGTGTTGGAAATGAAAAATGAAAGAAGTTCTTGAGTTTAATGGTTTTATAGAAAGGTTTGGATATTCGGATAAAAAAGAGATAAATTAACGGTTTGAATAGATAGATAAAGCAATGAGACTTTTAGTTGGGGAATCCTAATTGATCAACTTACCTGGCTCTAATATAGTTTGAAACCCTGCAAGTAGTAAAATAATCGAAATTTGGAATGAATTACATTGTTTAAGATTTACAGATAATGGGAAGCTGTGTTAACATAGTGGGTTTATTGACCCTTCTCTGTTTCTCCTTTCTTTTTGGGTGTGTGTGTGTGGTTTTTTTTTTCTTCTTTATTTTTTATTATTCCCTTTTTTTTTTTTTTTGGCTTTTCTTTTCTTTTCTTTTTTTAAGTTTAAAGTTAGCTGGCCTTATTATACTCAAATGCTTGTTAAAGAATTATGCCGGGTATGGGACCTGCGAAGCCGTAAGGGGGTTAGGGAGGGGGGATTATAGGGGGGAGGGGGGAGGGTGGAATTACAGTTTCAATTCTTAGAACAATAAGAATTCACTTGTATACTGCGGCTCGTTTTCCTTTTTTTTTCTTTTTCTCTTTTATTTTTTTTTAAAAAAAAAACAAACTGATGGATACACCAAAGCAAGGAGAAGAGGGAAAGAGGAGGGAGAAGTAAAGAGGGAGTGAGAGGGAATGTAAGGAGGGTGAGATGGAGGGAGGGGGAGATGTCTGAGGGGGAAGGGAAGTAGAAGAGGGGAATGTTGGAGGGGTGAAATGGAAGTTGGAGGGGGAGAAGAGAGGGTGTATGGGGGATTGAAGTGTTATGTTGGGGTTTTTTCTTTTCTTTTTTTTTCTTTTTGTTTTTCTTGTTACGTACAGTATATAAGTGATTGTATAAAATGAAAATGAAAATGAAATAAATAAAATTGAAATAAGAATATATACATTCCTTCTGTTAAGTGCTTTTAAACATATGACAAACTCAAGCAGATCCTCTGATTAGACTCAGTCTAACCAAAGCATTAGAAGGACAGATAGTCACTTTATTTGAATCATAGATCTCCTGGTGCTTGAAAAGAATATAGCTGTGGACTTTAGTAAATCTATACATGATTAGTTTGTTCTAATATCACAGTTTTTTATTAGCCAACTACTATTTAAGTGACCTACAAAACAGGTAAATGTTGGACATAAGTGGCTATGGAACCACCTTTCATATTTAATTGCGTATGAATTCATACTATAATAATTAAAATCTCCTTTATCTGTCAGCTTTAAACATAGTATAATGCGTATAAAACAACTTTTTGGCTTATATTTTTTACATATATCTTCTCAGATGAGCCAAGCAAGGCTGTGACAATATTGTATCAAGGACCAATGATATCACCTAATTTGATGTTTGTTGAGTGTGTCATGAACAACAGGAAAACAGAATGTAGAGGTGCATGCCACTTTCTTAATATAAAATGTAGGTCCCATTCAATGCAAAGCCTTTTCCCCTACCCGGTACTTTGCTTAAAATGGTTCCTGCTACAGATTAGAAAAAGGAAGAGGATTGAGAATCTGGGTTGTTGGAAATGAATATTAATTGTGACACAGGGTCACAAGTAATATATAGTTTTAGTAGGGTCTTCCATAGATAAGAAGGGTCAGAATAATTGCTAGAGAAATTCTCCACTGCTTACCTTCTTCTACCGTCAGAAAGTCGGAAAGGCTTTTGTGCAAATCGGAAGAGGGATGCAAAGATAATGGAAGGCCTTGATTAGGATCTAACCTCTGCTGCTAAAACCCAATATTTGATTTAATCACTTAGAAGATTGGGATGTACATCTGGTCTCATAGGACAAAAAGACCATTTTTGTAGAGTTCCCATTATCTTTTAAGGATTGTTTTCCAATTATTGGTATCTAACATTGCTGGGACATGAACCTGGAAGAAAGAGATTAATATTTTGCTCTCTACTTCCTGAGTCCTCACCTCTTCTCCCATAGCCACTGTCAAACTCAGGTCAAGGATGCTTTAATTTCCATACGGTATTTAGATGATCAAAACTCCTCATTTTCTTCACAGTTACCCTAAGCAACATTATATACAACTAGTGCAATTTAAATAGTTAATGGAAGCAAAATATTACTAAGATCTCTGAGATGTCATATCCTGAGATCTGCTAGAAATGTTTTACTCTGGATGTCTCCATTGAATGAAGTATGTTAGTATCAAACATAGTGATTGTATCACAGTTTTGACGCTTTCCTGGAGATCATTATTTAGTATCTTCTTTGTGTTACTACACTGCCATGAAACCAGTCGTGAGTCAAAAAAAATTACCAGTTTATGTGGGCGTGGCTTGGTGGGCCTGGTGTGGCTTGGTGGACATGGCTTGGTGGGCATGGCAGGGGAAGGATACTGTAAAATCTCCATTCCCTTCCCACTCCAGGGGAAGGTTACTGAAAAATCCCCATTTTTTCCCAATCAGATGGAACTCAGGAAGCAGAGAATATATGGGGTGGGGCCAGTCAGAGGTGGTATTTAATGGTTCTCCAAACTACTCAAATTTCTGATACTGGTTCTCCAGAACTGGTCAGAATCTGCTGCATACCACCCCTGCATGAAACCACGTTCACACTTCATGTTTTTTAAAAAAATACAATTTTCAATTCAGTAATTTAAACTATTTATTCATCATTCTTTTAATGTTTCTTGGAGATATTTTTTATTATAAATTAGTTCATAATATTATGCCACCATACTACACTAACTGTACTTTAGTCAATACATTTAATTATAGGTCCTAGTGGAATCATATGTTACAAACAAGTGCCACATGGGAGATCTCTTTTGTTTTCTGTAACAATTTTACAGAGGAATCCCTCATTTCATTTGAATATATTATTTCTGAAGTACTGGTATGTGTGACCCATCAAAAGCGCGGAGGACAAAATCGCGCTCGACGAAAGCGCGCATGTGACGTCATCACAGCGCGACGAAAAAAAAAATTAAATTAAAATTAAAGCAAGCCGATTCACATAAAGGTAAGGGTTAGGTTAAGGGTTAGGGTTAGGGTTAGGTTAAGGGTTAGGGTCAGGTTCAGAGCGTTAGCGTTAGGTTTAGCGTTACGTTAAGGGTTAGCGTTAGGTTTTTCGTTACGTTAACGGTTAGGTTTAGGGTTAGATTTAGGGTTAGGTTAAGGGTTAGGTTTAGGGTTAGGTTTAGGGTTAGGTTTGGGGGGGTTAAGGTTTTAGCTTTATTTTTACATTTTTCGATCACAGCGCGATGTTTTCGTCGCGCTGTGATGACGTCAAATGTGCGCTTTCGTCTATTTTGTCCTCCGCGATTTTGTGGTGGAACCCTGGTATGAAGAATTTACACAATTATTCTTTTTTTAAAAAAAATATTGCTTCAATTTGGAGCTGGAAATAACACTGCACTTTACCAGTAAAAAGATTTCCATGCATTGGAATGTTCTCCAAATCAACCCAGCAAACTTTGGAGGAGGCTGTTTCTAACCAAATAAATAGCCTGCTAAAATGTTTTCAGTTTGCAGGTATGTCAGGAACACTTTCAACCTTTTATCTTCTTTGGAATAGTAGAGAAAAATGCCCCCTGAAATGAGACTTGTGGGGAAAAAAACTACTCTGTAATTATACCTGTCACTGCTTTCAAATGAATGGGTATAAATAGCCTATGGGATAGAACTTTGCTATTGTATTCTTTTTCTGCCCAAAGGTTATATACCTGTACCTCGCCGGCAGTTGCCAACCTGATCTGTGCAAAATTAGAAAATTTTCTGTAATAGTTTTCCTTTGCACTATTAAGCCATGCATTACTCACAGGGCAATAGCTCTGGTGTAATCTTGTTTGTTTGGGGGAAAATGTCTTCAAGAATTGTATCATGCAAGGAGGTCAGACACTATGCTTAATAGCTTATTTTTTAAATATATATTTTATGTTCATGTGCTTGGAAAGATGAAGTTCAAACCATTGGCAATGGACTCTGGGGTCCTTAGTACTCTCTGACCTTAACTGTTTTCTAGCAGATGTTTCATTACAAAACTAGGTAACATCATCAATGCTAGTAAGAAGTTGGATTTGCTCTCATTTTATCTACTATACTGTTGTGACTCAGCAGAAGTCTCCTGTGAGTCTTTTCAGGATGCAAGATTAACAATGCAGCTGGGACTCATTAGTGGCATCTTCTGGGGATAAAAGGACGGATTGTGCCACGCCCTGGTTGCAGGAGTCAACGTTCATTGATTTGTTCATCATTCATCGGTCATGGTTTGTTTGTGAGAGACACTTGGAGAAGTGATTTGCTTTCTGTAACCCTGATTCAAGGAGACACTTGGAGAAGTGAATTGTTTTGTAAGAGTTTTGTTTTGTATTCTGTTATCTTTTGGTCAGAGACTTGATTTATGTTTATTTTTGGGCTCGCAGCCAGTCTGAGCCAAGAACTGATAAAGTTCTTCCCTTTTACATTTGTCTGCCTGTTGTCTGTTAATGAGCGAAGAAGGGGGGACAGAACACTATACATACTATATATAAGTATACATACACACATATGCATGCGCACACTTCCAAAAGGAATATTTTTATACTGCTTTATATGTATATAAAACAGTATATATTTGGCATATATTTATGCCAAAACGAACAAGGCACTTTAAATAGCCATTCCGCGCCACACCATATTTGCCTACATAGTTAGATATATTAACTGAAAACAGCAAGTTGATTCCACTAATGCTGGTGCAACTGTACATAGTAAGAAACAACACATATATAGTTAGCTATAAAAGCCATTTTTATAGAACTAAAACAGTCCAAAAGCAATGCACTCAAATCTGTCAGCTGATTAGGGTGGTTCACACTTTTGCTGTCTTTTTGTAGCTTTTTTATATTTCTTTGTGCCTTCAACATTCTTGTCTCCTGGTGGTTGCCTGGACTAGTCCCTGCAATTTTCTTGGTAAGATTTCATAAGTGGTTTGTTCTTGCTTTCTTCCTAAGTCTAAGAGTATGTGACCAGCCGGCTTTGTACCTAAGGCAGAACTAGAACTTACAGTTACCTGGTTTCTAGCCTTGTGCCTTAACCACAGCACCAAACTAATGTGTCTATTTCTATTAAGCCACAAAGGAGGAGTTAGTTTTTGCAGCCTTTTGCATTTCTCTAGGAATTTTAAAGAACAAACCTGGTTAAATGTAGTGGGGGAGGAATTTATACCTCTATTTTTATAGGGGAAGGAGTGGTAAAACCTGTGGGCAGAGTTAAAAGAGAGATCAACCAGAATTTTTACATAGCCACAAATGGACTAAGTTCAAACCCTCCCTCCTTGAATTCCACTGACCCTTATTAACTCCTAGCAAGTCTAACCACTAGAATATTCCTATCAATAGACAATCAGTTTAATTGGACCTTTACACATGAACCTTGTCTTTCATGCCTGACAATTTTAGATTTTTAAAAGATCTTGATTCTTGGTGATCTCATGGTTACAAATACTCTACCATTATGTTTCCCTAAGATTTCTTTTTTTAAAGGAATAGACATTTTAGACATTTTATTAAGATTTATAGGCCGCCCGTTTCCCTGAGGGGACTCAGGGCGGCTTACAATCGTAGGGAAGGGGGTGCAATACAAAAACAAACAATATGTGAACAAAATAAAATGATAAGACACAACTTGCATTCAACAGTCAACACTTGGGCGGGTAAATTGGGAACCTATCCCCAGGCCTGATGGGATAGCCAGGTCTTAAGGGCTATGCGGAAGGTCTGGACGGTGGTGAGGGTGCGAATCTCGACGGGGAGGTCGTTCCACAGGGTCGGAGCTGCAACAGAAAAGGCTCTCCTCCGTGTAGTCGCCAGTCGGCATTGACTGGCAGATGGGATTCGGAGGAGGCCCAGTCTGTGCGATCTAATCAGTCGGTGGGAGGTAATCGGCAGAAGGCGGTCTCTCAAGTACCCAGATCCACTACCATGGAGTGCTTTGAAGGTGGTCATCAATACCCTGAAGCGCACCCGGAGATCAACAGGTAGCCAGTGCAGCTCGCACTCAGGAATAAATTTCCTGATCTAGCTTATAGCCCACAGATATTCTAGATTAACCTCAACCTCTGGTCCATGGATGGGCACCGGTCAGCACTATCCCAGAAACTGGCCTGGGCAAACAAGCAAAGCCCTCTGTGTGGGTTGCATGCAACACACAAAGACACAGCTACTCCAGTCCATGGAAAATCCTCTCTCCACGAAACCGGTTCCTGTGCCCAAAGGATTGCTCTAGGGGACTCCAATCCAAGTAAAAATCCGATCCAACCTTATTTAGCATTTTCAGCATTGGCCAAGTTTCATTCTATCCAGCCCTTGCTGAGACTTATAATTTTGAATAACATTTAATGTAAGAGGGCAACAAAATGAACATTTAAAGAAGAATTAAAAAAATCTAAATCAAGTACAGTTGTACTGTCTCATCTAGAATGAATGCATCTTTAAGATCCATTTTGTTCTGCAGCACATGGAATCACTGATTTCAATGTGATATGCAAGATTTGATACAATGGGTTCAGACGCTGAACAAAGAATATTTTTTTCAAAATGAAAAAAAAGTGAAGAGATCGAACTCACTAGAGACAAATTCTCTGAGGTCTTTTGCAAACTGGAAGTGAACTGTAAAATTATTCTGAGTCGGCAGCTTTTCTGAATGATAACAACACAGTGAAACCACACGACTTCCCAGTTAGCATTGTTATACATGCTGTGTTCTTCTCGCTGTAATTCATGGCAGCATTGTTCTGAATATCTCTAATTTTTATATTTCTTTCTAAGCAGTATACATATAAGCATGCTCACAAATAAAAAAAAGCTCAATACAGGACCTTTAAAGGAGTCTATTGTAAAGGTTTAGTGGAGGAAAGCATTAATTGTGTCTCTGTATATGTAAGTGTGTGTGTGAGAGAGAAAGGTTGCATGTGTTCTCCAATTATTTGTATACAATCCTAATTATATTCTCTAACAATGAATCCAAACAACAAGTGCTAGCTAAAGCAAGACTGTTGAAAAACAATAGGAGCTGTCAGAAAGCTGGGAGCAACACACTCAGGTCTGCAGAAATACAGAAGAATATTTAAAATAAGGAACACATGCATTCTCCCCAAACTAGTGATACTTGATTGCCCTGTTTGTTCTTTTCCTTCTTTCATTTTTTAAAAACAAACTCTTTCCATTTCATTTATAAAAGAATTTGCAAAAGTTGATTAATGTTGGTACTTTAAAAAATCCCCATCCATCTTTACTTTAAACATCCCACAATATTCTGTAACTTTTTCTTGAACTGTCATGTGTTATTATGTAATTGTATTATTAGATATGCAACAAGGATTCTGGATCAGGAAAATGCCCACTACATGCCATAATAAACTTCTAATCAGCAATCTAGGAGCTACTTCAGCAATATTAAATGTATCATAGATCAAACCTGGACTGGCCAGAAGCTACTTTCAGACTGACATATCATCTTCAGTGTACATGTACCTACAGTGAGAATAATGACATTTAACAGCAGTTCAAACAATCTCGGACACATAAGCTTCATTTTTCATGACAGCAGAACATTCATTCTTTCAAAACAAACTATTGCTAACCTACATATTTATAACAGAACACTAACATTTTTATTTATTTTTTTATGCCAGATTATGAGAACAAAAGTATTACAAATGATAAGACAGGCAAAAAACTTTGGATATACAATAGAACTAGATAAATGGCAACTACTATGGGAAAGGAACTATAAATTGACAATGGTGACAGCATACAAAGAGAATTTGTATAAAATGTTTACAGATAGCACATGCCATCTGAAAGATTAGCAAAAATATTTAAGGATAAATCAGCTAAATGTTGGAAATGTCATCAATTGCCAGGATCATATTATCATATATGGTAGACGTGCAGGGATGCAAAAAGCTATTGGATTAAAATACAAACATGGTTAGAGAAAATGATACATGAACCCATGGAGTTTAAGTCAGAGGTATTCTTATTGGGTATTCTACCAGAGAAATATAGTAAAGAAGATTCATATTTGATTGGTAAAGGGTAAAGGTAAAGCAGAGAAAGTAAGGGTGGGGAATTAAGGGTAGGAGAGAGGGTAAGAAAGAAGGGAAGGGAAGAGAGCAGGGGAAAGAGAGGGGAAGAAGAAAAGAGGAAGGGGAGGAGGAAAGAAGAAGGCAGAGAAGGGAAGTTGAGAAGATAGAAGGAGTAAGGTTGTTGCAAAATAAGATGGAGGCATGGGATGGCAAGAAAGGGATCCAAACTGTAGTGTGTGTGTGTGTGTGTGTGTGTGTGTGTGTATGTATGTATGTATGTATAGAGATTAATGATGAATAGATAAATGTTAAATAGCAATTATAAGAATGTATATCTATGAATGAATTTGAAAGGAGAAAAAAACCTATTTGCTTAGAAAAAGTATTGCAAATGCTTGGACAATCCCATGGAATTATGGCTATTTCAAGTGATATTTGTTTGTTCTACCTGCATTATCATGCATAAGGTCATGATGATATTACTGATTTCTGAAACGATAACCATTTGCTGAATCCTTGGACTTCAGAAAGTGTCATAAGAACAGGGAAAGCTGTAATGAAAAAAAGTCCCATTCCATTAGGTTGAGTCTATCCATCATTTGAAGATCCATCCCTCCTTCTCAACTCAAGGTTGAGCTATTATTTATACTTTCTGAAACACAGATGCAAGTGGGTCCGTCTTTCCTTCCTTCCTTCCTTCCTCCCTCCCTCCCCTTCCTTTCCTCCCCCCCCCCCCTTTCCTTTCCTTCCACCTGAAGCAGAAAATATCCCAAACATGTTACAGGTTGTCCTGTACATCTGGAAGTAAATAATCAAATCTGAGCAAGTAAATAATTGGGCTGTATGGAGCTTTTTTAAAAGAGGCACCTCATAAAGAAAGTTGTCATGGGCCAATCTCTCCTCAAAGATTGATAGAGGTTCAGCGGTGATGCGGCCACAGCTTTTCTGAGTTGTTTTCCTAAACAAGAGCAGTTAGTTGACTAGTCCAGGACTCACAGGTAAAGCATGGCAAGTGACAGAGAGTCAAGTTGACAGTGGCAAATGGCAGAGACACTCACAGACAATAATTTCAAATGTCCTAGAGGACACAATCCTTTAGTGCTATAAGAAAGGCAGATTTGATTGTACGCATCCACAATGGAAAGCATTCTGTTCAAACATTGGTTTACAGCAGTACTAAATAAATTCTGTTTCGTCACACCCAAATCTATCCATGCCTATTTGTAGCTGACCCTGACTGTATTCCACCTTTTGTTTATAAAATGGAATGAAATAGTGTATCTGCAACCTGGACACCTCCACATTACTTTTTTTTTTTTAGAAACTGAAGGAAAAATGAGATTTGCTGTTGCATGAAAAATAATACCATTTCATTTTATCGGTGAGATGGGGTACAAAATAAAATTAAAAATAAAAGAAAATAAATATAAAATAATATAAACTAAAAATATAAACTAAAATATAAAATATATAAGCTAAAAATATAAAATATAAATATAAAACAAAACAGTAATTTATACAACTTTCAATAAGTAGCTGCCTGTAATATATCTAATTAATCGAACTTCTCTTAATATTTTAAATGGTTCTTTACACAATTAATATGATTTTTTTTAAAATCAGAACTGAGTCTCCCAGATTGTGCTATGGTGTACAAGAGCAAGCCTCTCTGAACTACAGCTCCTATAATCTCTAACACAATGAAAGCCAGAGTCAAGTTCGCTTAAAGTATAAGATCGCTTTATAACAGCATTAGAAACTACAGTCTGTTCAGATTTAAACTCCTCATGTTTCCCCAAAGGATACTCTAGCTTAAAATATATATTTTTAATATATTGAGAACATTTTATTTCTTTCAATTCATAGTCCCTATTAGTTTGTGTCAGTGAAAACATTTCCACTATAGTCTTGATTGACGATCAATTATTCCAGTACATTTTTAGACTAGTAACTTATCACATTGCCTCTTTTTCCTTTCTTGTATAACATTAATTTCTCCATTTCCATCCAGAATCCTTCACTTTGCTTAACTTAATTAATTTTACTAATGCAAGTAATTAGTCAGAAATCCTACATTTCCTCTTTTTTTTTCTTTTTTGGACTGCTAAGAAGCAGCATAATTAAGAGCTGAGTTCATTAACATAGCTTTCTCAGAATCAAGTTATGCCACCATGAAAATACCATCTTCGTTCCATACAATCTTTTTTCTATATCTCCCTATAACTATTCCAACTGGCCTTTGTGGGAGTTTTTGGCATTCTACTGAGTCTGAAAGAACAGTGTTCTCCACATCCATATTTTAAAAGATGTGCATATTTCATCAGGAAAGAAAGGAAGGAGATGAGTAATGATATGATCAGTGTTATTAATGAGCAGAGTGCTGTGAAACAAATATCTTCCATCCATGAGTCATATTTATCAGTGACCTTTAGGAAATCAAAATGATTAGCTTTTCAAGGTGCATTCTCCATTTATATCTCCATGGATCAAGTTTAAGTAGTGCTAAATCCCTTCGTATTGCAGATTTCATGTTGCTGCAAGATTGCTTTTTATATTTATTTGTCACTGAGTACATTGTGGGTTTCTTTATTAAAATATCTATCAAAATCTTGGACATAAAAAGCAACAAGATCAGCTTCACTCTTTCCCTTTATCCACAAGAATCTGTGCCATCAACATCTATCAATACCAGTGGAATAAAACTCTCCACAGTTCACTCCTATCTTTGATAAATTGTCTCGGGTTGTCTTAAAGCCACAGTCCTTTCAACACTTAGTAGGAATATGTCAATGGAAGTCAATCAGATTGACTTCTGCATATGGCTTAGATTGTAGTTTTAGATATAACATTTTGAGCAAATAACATCTCCACACTATAATGATACATTAATATATTCTCTCTTTCACACCATATATGCTAAAGATGTAAAATAAATCTACCACAGCTTTATTTTCTTTATTTTGAAATGCTGAGATTTGCCAAAATGCACCCAACAGCAATACAAGCAAGCAATAAACACTTCATAGCATCCATCATTTTTGTCATGGAAAGTTTGTATAAACAAATGCATATTTATGAAAGTTGCATACTTTTGCAACTGTGAAGTAGCACATAAACGTGCATAAATTAACAAAAATGTACATTGGGAATAAATTGATTGCATACAGAAATATATATACTGCCGACAGCTGTCTAAAATATGTGAGACAAATTATTTGTTAATCTATTTTTATTTTTACTGTGAAATTAGATAAAAAAACAATACCCTAAAAGTAGTTCCTTTGTGGTCTCAAAGTAGCTGAATATGCAGGTCTTGATCACTTTCAGGAGGATCAGCCATTTTTTTGTCTCCAGAGGTCCATGAGGCTGCCTTAGAAGGCCATGAATGAGAGACTTATTTAAGGTCCCCCATCACCAACAAATCTGTGAAGGGCAACCATAGCACACCTCTCTTAGTTCTTACTGATTAGACAGATTCTACTTGGAGAAGGAAGGCTCAAAGATAGCCACATATAAGACTATAAAGAGCTTTATGACTAATTATTATTACCTTGAATTGCATCCAGAAACTTAACAGCAGCCAGTGCAAAGTAATAGTATACCACATGGGTAAATCATGCTTAACCTCAAATGAGCAGCTGAATTTTGAACTAGTTGTAGCTTCTAAATAATCCTGAAGGGTGGCCTGCTAGATTTAATAGGCTCCATCGTCCAGGCTCTGGTAGAGATATATAGCTGCCTACCATCAGCACATTGGCAATACCTTGGTGTCGTAAGCCAACATATGACTTTCTCCAATGATTTCCTAAAGATTTCCATGTTGGAAGACTTGAGGGTTTGATTTGTTCTACCCTACTTGCCACAGAAAGGAAATACTGAAATTGGTATAAAAAAACATGGCAAATTGAATGGAATGGTTTAAAATAATAAACATATGCAGCATATATTCTAGAATCCTCATACACACACTGTCAGCCCCACAATGTAGACTTAGACTCACTCAAAGGTAATCAAACTATTTTTACTAAAATAGACTATTGTAAAAGTATCTTACAAGTCCACTTACTTTTTACTTACCACACACACACAAACACACACACACACACACACACAATTATATTCTTGTGAAATTAAAGAGTTGTTTTCTCCAATCTTTAGATCGTTTGAGTTTTGAGTCATACAAATCCAAGGGAGGAATCTCTATACAAAATGGTTCAGACTGGAACTTTGTTCTCCGAAAAATTTAACAGAGATTCTGGATTACCAGTTTGACCTACCTTATGGACTTGTTTGCCTTAAGCCATCCTCCTTCCTTCATCTTCCTTTGATTTTTGTACACATTTCCTAATCATACTGCGGGAGATCTTTCTGCTCTAGATGGCTTTCCAAACCATCCAACTGCCCACTGGAATTTGCTCCTTGTGAATATTTACTAGGCTTTATGCCATGCCAATCAATGCCGGCACATAAACATTGTTAAAATGTTAAAGATTAACAATAAAACAAGAATAAACTGCAACATTCATTACATGCCCTTGGGAACAATAAAAACCAAATACACAATTTGCTACAGGAAGAGATCATTCAAACATTATCCATCCTCAAAGCCTGATGGAATACCAAATTTTAAGGTATTCTCTAAATTCCAGCAAAATTGGGGCCTGTCCAATTTCAGGGGGAATGTTCTTCCATAGAAGTGAGGTGATGATTGAGAAAGTCTACCCTGTGATTCCTGTTGATGGTCATCTTAAAAGGAAAGGATACAGAGGGAATGAACCCTTTCTGGTAGGTATTCTTTGGGCAGATAAGGATTCCTAAGGAAAACCAGGTCCTTAACCATTAAGGACTCTAAAGGTGACAACCAGCATCTTTAAACACCTACTAAGCTGTCCAGTTGTAGAGATGTTTACTTGAGCAAACAGCAACACATCGGACTTGTGAAGCTGCTGCATTTTGGACCAATTGCTGTTTCTTGATGGTCTTCATGGATTTAAATTTTCACTTTGAATGTATTTTTTGTTTTCATTTTACCATCAGAAAGATCTTATAGCTCCTCTAAGGGATTGTAGCATTTTTAGTCAAAGCTGCTGCTGTGAGATTAAGGAAACATAATTTTATAAGCAACAATTCTCACACATGTGAATCTCCCCACAACCTCGACAAAATCTAGCTTAGAAAGCATTTTAAGCACTGAAATTTACAACACAAAAGGGAAATAACAAAAATGCCATAGCAACACTGAATGGGTATGTATAAAAAGCCTAATTTTGGCAAAGCATGAAATGAAATCCAGAATGAATGGGAATAATTAACTGTAATCATGTGCCCAAACAGCACCACAACCAATGCATTAAAAAAGCGGAATACAAACAGGATATAGAATTAACAAACAGAAGTAGACTTCCATGATTGTCTGGTATTTCTGATTGTTTATCTCATATTTGTAACAATCCTTTACTGGGTGGAAACAGCAGTTGACTCTGGTGTTCTATATACCAAACTCATCACAATTCCCATTGACAAAGCATTTAATAATACCATGAGTTACTCCCAGGCCAAACAGAATTTTGAGCTGGGGATTTTGCCGAGTTTTTGGACTTTGTATCCTTTGATATTTTACCATTTTACAACACATATAGAGAAAATTGGGAAGATATCTTTCAAATTCCTTCAGATGGGATATTTACCTTTTTTTGGGGCTGATCAGTGCCTTCCTCCCCACAATTTCATGCACACAAGAAAAATGAATTCCTGCTTCATTATATAACTCAGATTCTCTAAAATATAGTCTTAGTGCACCAACACATTTAGCAATTTCACTCTTCATTTTTGAACTTGGATGGTTTTCTATCATTCAGTCTCTTTTATTTCTTTCATTCAATAAAATGTAATGCTTCTCTCTTTTTTCCCTCTCTTTTCCAAACATCTTAATGGAATTTCCTTCCTATCAGTTGCTTCCCACCTGCTGTCTTGACTTTTTTGACAGTTCCTGAGAACATCCTTAAACTCAGTTCAAACACATTTTATACATTATATTATTCTTGATTGGGAATGGTTAAGAAGTTCAAAAAATATTGCTATATCTTTGAAGTGATATGGTTTTATTCCATCTTCAATACAGTTACCACAACATAGATTTTCAGGGCTCTGTGCACTCCTAATCTTATTTTTAATTAAAATAAATTCATTTTTGATCCTAGTGCTGTGCATTTTGGCATCTTGCTGTCTCCATTTGGAAGATAGGAGGTGGCATCCCTGCTCATATTAGATAAACCACTCTTCTCTGAACTATAGGAATGGATATTATTCTTTAGACATTTTATGCATCACTATTAACATGAAGTTATAAAACAGTCAAAAAGTATGGAAGGTTAAACTTACTAGTTAGGAATGCTAAAGCTTTGACAACTCATTACAATAGAGATTGGCTAGAAACTTTGTGTGGGTAAACTTAAGATCACCGCAAGTACTTATCTACTTTAACTCATTAATCTTGTTAGAATTATAACTTTGTAGAAAAAATATTAATAGATTCATTCATGGGACTTAGGCCATAACAATATACAATTAGTCCTAATGAACATAGTTGGTCTTAACATGCCTAAGAGATTGGGAAATCTGAATATATTATCTCCTCCTCTGTGACAATTACATTGATTGACCCCATTCATTAGGGTCAATACTAATTTAGATTTCCCCACTGACAATAGAAATGGTTGAATCTCAGGAAATTAATGCTTTGCAAATTAAACTCAACTTTGAAGTAGCATAACTAGAAAGACTATTGTGGTTTCTTGGTCTTTGTTACACACACATTGCAATCACAAATATTTTTACCCTCTGCCTTAAATAGAGGTAAAGAGGAAACTAGAAAATACTCAGGAGTTCAGAAAGAAAGCTCATCCTTGAAACTGTAAATTCACAACTCTAATTTCCTTCAGAAATTATTTGAGCAAAAGGAGGAGAAGGAATGGCAGAGGGGGGATAAAAAGAGGGATTGATTTAGTCATTAGGTAGCCACAGAAAGACTTAAGTCTGACTCCCCTTGATTGCCCATTGACCCTTCTCTAACTCTAACTAGGTACTACGTGTTAGTTGAAAAGATTCCTATGCATAGGCTTGTAGAAATAAATCAGTTAAATTGAACCTTCACACGTGGAGCTATTTTTCCCCCAGGCCTACTCTTTATTCTTTTAGACTTTCCAATTTAATGTTATTATTAGTGCTAAATCAGTTTTTTAGTGATATTGTAACAATTTACAACTTAAATCTTTCTCCCCCTTCTCAAATTTGTGGCACAGCTTCTTAATATCACATGAAGCAGAGCTATGCCTTCCTATCTATAAAATATACTGAGATTTGAAGCTTCATCCATGCTGAATAAATACAATAGATCTACATTAGCTAGTTTTGCTATTGGATATAATTAGAGCAGATTTGCATCTCGTGATTATGTTTGCTCTTCAAGAACAATGTGACTAATGGCGGCATCATGAAATGGTTTGGCTATATTACTAGATGACAACAAGAGCTATACTCCTATTTGAAAACAGCTGCCAGTACAGAGGACATTGGGAGGAGACAGGAGACTTCCTCTATTTCTCCTGGACAATCTGTTCATGTACTTCAATGTCATTGGTTTATTGATATTTGGGGTGATAGACAAAAGGTTGTTCATAATCATTAATCACTGAATTATTGGTCTGGAAGGACTTGTCTACAGATATTTCCTATAGGGAAGCAAAGCTGCATGCCTTCTTGAGAAAACTCAAAATTTTATTTCTGTTTGGACGGTGTCTCAAATGTTAGACTTTGGGAGTATTTTCAGTACCCAATCACTCCAACAATATTTAAACAGGCAACCTTCTAGAGTTGAGGTCTAATAAAAACTAAAGGTTTATTTATTGTAGAGGGCTTGTGATGCATTTTGGAAAGGATAATCCAGGGAACTGATTGCTTCACCAGAAATGATGAATCCACAAGCCACAATGCACAAGCCAATACACATCTCTTTTGATCAAAGAATGCATTTTCTAAAAGACACTAAGGTCTACTTCTATGTAACGAAGTCTAGTTTAAGATAGTTACTTTTATTTTTCCATAAACTCTGTCCCAAAAGAACACTGACAAGGGCTAGTGTTCACATTAAGGTCAGCATATCTCTGAGACATTTCCAGATTTAGAGCACTAAATGGACTTCAAAAAAATATTTTCTTGGTTGCACACTTTGCTGATATGAAGTAAGTATGTTGCTAAGACAACAAGCCTGCCTCTTCCTCTTTCAGTTTCTGATATTCTTCTTCCAAACTTTCATCAGTACACAAACATAAGAATCTCCTTGCTAGATTTGCCTTTTATGGTAGAGAAGAAACCAAAGATAACATTGAAACAGGAAAAAAAACCTAACTTAAATCTTTACGTAAGATAACAAGAATGTAGGTTAACAATTTCCTAAATCAATCTTGGGGAACCAAAACATGAATTCTAACAAATTCATAACAAAGTACAAATTCTCATTACCAAGATGTAGGTCATAACTAGATTTTTAAAGACTTGTTGGGTACTGAAGAATAATGCATACAGGAAACAGGGAAGCATGAAAGACCTAGAAATGTGTCAGCATTCTATGATGTTGGAAAACTGTTAGTTTTCACTCCAAATCCCAGTTCAAGGCAAGAAACAGACATTCACTGCACAGAGAATAGTGTTTGTGTAGATATAAATGCTTGAATAAGGCTTCACACCTTTGAATTTGCCCTCTGCTCTACCCCAGCTAGAGTTTCATTTCTATTCTCTTATTTCTGCTTCCATCATGCATACCAGCATTGGGCATGTGGCTCTTCCATAACTCTCCCTCACAGTGAGTGAATTTGGTCTAGTGATTAAGGCACCAGGCTAGAAAGTGGGAGCTGCGAGTTCTAATCGTACCTAAGATATGAACGCTGGGTAACTTTATAGTTACTCTCTCAGCCCAACCCATCTTACAAGAAGGAGTATTTGATATGCTCACCATCTTTCAATAAAGTTACTTCAATAAATAAAGATTTAGAATAACTTTATTGTCACTTTGAATATAAACTAATCAGCATACATTAAAATGAAATTCCATTGCCTACAGCTCTCAAAGGGCCACCATGTTCAATATACTCTACATAAACATGACAAAATAAATAAACAAATACAAAATTATACATATCTATATATAGTATGTAAAAGTGAAATATCACTCACACAGCATCACAAAATCTCCAGAATCATACAGCCTACAAACTTGAAATTTGGCATGTATGTTCCTCTTGGCTTCTAGGTGCTTGCTATTATATTATTATTAACATGCTCTGATGATAAGGAGTTAGCATTCTACTCCTCCCACCTGAAAAGAACTCTGTTTCAACTGCCACTTGGATGTAGCTGTGGCCAGCACATGATTCACCCGGCCTGATGGCTGGGAGTTTAGACATTCTACTGGTGAGAAAAATGAATCTTGCGAGTTTACCAGATGGATGGCATAGGGAACAAAGCTGTTACAGAATCTCCTTATCAAACGCAAGAAATGCAGATGCTGGCTTGCCTGCTTCACTAAGAATGACATGTGGAAAGACCAGTAAAAAAGCTCTATAGATGGAAGCTCTATTTAAGGCTTGACTTTCATCTAACACAATGGACCCCAACCTTTTGAGCACCAGGGACTGGTTCCGTGGAGAGAGGTTTTTCAGTGGACCACAAGGGATATGGTTTAGTGTGCTGCCTGCATCCCATGGATGGGGCTTCATTTGTTTGTGTGGACCAATTTCTGGCATGCCATGGACTGATGCCAGCCTACAGACCAGAGGTTGAGGACCTCTGATCTAACAAAATGCTTGCTTGTACATCTTATTTTAATGTCATCCTCAGGCTGTATTAAGACTTATTATATTCTGTGATTGATAGGTCTGCTCTAAAGTCAAAAAGGCCACTGCAATCAGATCACAACTGATGTTGTCAGATACATCCTTTGGACTCTTTTTCCCAAGTGGTTCTGTGTGATTAGTTTCATTTATTTTCCTTCCAACATCTCATTCTTTTATCTTTCATTTTTCCTCTCCTCTTTGTTTTCACAACTTGTACGATTGCAATCTTTTATAAGCACAATGAAGTTTTTAGTTTCTTTTTGACTTAGTCCTCCCTGGCTCATCAGTTCTGTTCTCCTCCAAATCATTCATCCTTCCTCCTCCTCCTCCATTGTGGTATACATCTCTTACTTCTTTGCATACATTGTTCATTTTGGTTATATTGATAAGTGTGTCTAAGTTATATATATTGAACAGTATTACTCATCACCCCAAATTGATTTCTATTTAATGGTTAGAGGTGTATCCTCCATTTCCTTTAAAACCTCAGAATAGCATACATAGCATGTCTCTTTCTAATTTTTCCACACAAATGTGAGATAGCTTGGGTTGAGAGAGAACAATTGACTGAAAGTTACCCAGTGAGCTTCTGTAGCAGAAAGTAAATTGGAACCAACACTTTAATTGCTATACCACATTAGTGTCCTTGGGCAACATCGAGAGAATAGACAGATAGAGGAAAATAAGATCCAAAGCCAAGCATGCTGACAATGATGACAGGAGTGATACAGTACAGAAATTTATATGGTGTTAATAGTTGAACAGCTTGTGTAAGAGCAGGAACATATCTCTGGCTGATTGTTGCAGAACAACAATTCTGGCTTTGCATTATCTAGTAACAGCAAGAAATTAACAACCTTTTCTCTTTTAAGTAGGAATGCTGAAATAGAACACTCTGCTAAAAGCCACAAAATTGACAATTGTGTGAAAAGGTTTAGTGCCAGTACTAAGATTCAGAAACACCTACAACCTGTTCTTGAAACATTCTTTGTATCTGTCTCTTGTTGATAGACTTCATGATGATAACAAGAATGAAGTCAGTTCTGTCAACTTCTAGTGTAGTCTTAGATTTTCTGAGTGACACACTTGTTTCTTTCGAAGCTTACAAAATCTTCCTAACTTTTTCAAATTAACTTTTTCAAAAATCCAGCTATAGAAAGAGAAAAGTAACACCAAGAAGAAAGCTTTTTCCCTACTGGAAACTTTTTAAAGATGTATTTAAAACAAATGACTCATGAATAACTCATGGCTCAAAAATATTTGCCGATAATAATATTTGTTAAGTATTGTAATTCTAAATAAGAAAATTACTGGGGAAAATGCAAAGCCTGACATTGGGTAATTCATATACATGAGAAAATAATGTATCTGGAACATTATTTGCTACATATAAATTATCAAATTCTCCAAGAGGGTATTTAAAACTCAAATCATTGTGTTGCTTCATGTGAATCTTCAGCTAATGTCGCTGCAACCTGAATGATTACCAGCCATCGTGCTTAAAGTAGGGAAAGCATAAATGAGAAATAAGTATTTATCATTTAAAACTGCATTTTAACTAAATATGTGCTGTAGGTGCTAAACCCAAATCAGTGAATAATTGTGGAAAATTTGGAACAGTGGGTTTTTTTAAAACTGATAGAAGGCAGAATGGATCACCTTCTCTTACTATGAAGCTCCTATTGTAAGTTCAGACTTCAAAATGGGTTGGGTGAGGTATCAAAAATGTTTAGTGGAGAGGGTGAAAAATATTGGCTTCTGTAATAAATTGGATTCTCCCCAATTCCATTTAAGCCATTAGGCATCTTAGGTACATGTCTTGCAAGATCCTAGATGATGGACAGTGAAATAATAATTTCATAATTTTACTTCAGGAACCAACTCACTCAACAGGATTGGCCTGCCCCACTTGCTTCAGCAATGCTGCAGAATGCATGAGAAGGTATTTTTTGCCATGTTCCCATTCTTTGGAATATCATTTGTCTCAAGGTGAGACTGAAAACCCAAATCTTGTCTCCTTGACAGGGACATCCTGTTCTAGATGTGGCTAATACATTAGAAGTGAAGCCCATCTATGTATTTTTAAATCCTCTTTAATATTAATTTAAATATTTTATATTTTTATATTTTAACGTTTAATGCTCTATATTTTAATCTTTTTATCCTATAATTGTTTTTTATGTTATTTATGGTATTGTAAGTCACTCAGGTAGTGAGAAGAGCAGTGCACAAATTTAATAAATAAATAGATCAAATTTGTACATTTTTATCCATTTCTCTGCCCAGAAAAGAGATTAAAAACTTAGTTTCTTAAACTTCTATATGTCCCCAGCTCCATAAAGAATATCACAAAAATGACATAATTATTTCTTACCTTCTATTACACAAAACCATTTTAATCTATTTATGTAGAACTTTTCTAGTGTATTTCTCACTGTGGGAGCCATTTTTGTTGTAAAATTCATCATATTTTCTTAAAACAAAAAGTTTATATATCTATATCTATATCCTTATCTCGATATCGATATATAGATATAACTTTGTGTGTGTGTGTGTGTGTGTGTGTGTATGTATGTATGTATGTATGTATATATGCATATGCATATGCATATGCATATACATATATATAAAATCTTTAAAAATCATCTGATTTCTCTGTTACAATTCTTTACTATAATATTTGGTTTTCAAAGCTCCATTTTCCATTTTTACTTTTTAATTATTTTTATTAAAGATTTTAACAATTGTAAAAAATAATACAAACCAAAATCAAAGAGAAAGAAATGGATGGAAAGAAAAAAGTGTGGTAAGAAAAGGGGAAAAGCAGAAAAAAAGAGAAAATCATTTTTTAAAGAAATTGTTGTACATATGATCTTCTTTACAAGTACAAGCAGATTTGATATTTCTCTATCCCTCTGAAATTATGCTACATGAATTTCATATGGCAAACTTTATCCAGCTACAAATCCAAAAATCATGATTTTTTTATTCAGTATTAGCAAAAAGCCATTTAAGATGCTAACACAGAATTTGATGTCCATCCAAATTTTCATACTCTAACCTTGGGAGGTTTTTTTTTTTTTTTTTGCTTTAACAACCTTCATTTGTAAATCTACTAATGCACTAGTATCAAGCTCATTTTTTTCATTTCTAGGTTTATCATCTGTATTTCCACTTTAGTGTTTAACTCAATCTTATAGCTCACCATTTTTATTTTATTTTTCAGTATTTCTCTTTAGGCAGAAATTTGTTTCATCTCTTCATTCTTTTGATGTGTAAATTCTTCCAAAATATTCTCCTTAATATCTTTCATTTGTTTTTTAAACTCTCTTTTCAATGTGGATTCATATGGGCAGATATTTTTGCTGTCACTATAGTTGCATGCTTTTTTTCCCATTTCTTCAAAAATGAGAATTTTTTTGAAATGGATCACCAATCTTTAACTACCATCTTAAAAATTTCACTGGTGGACATCAAATTCAAGAATAAGCGACTTTTCTTTGTCCCCTGAACTTGGACTCTTTAGCCTTCTTTCTGTTGTAGCATAAACTGTCTAAACTTTTTTTTAAAATAGTCAATTATTTCTTTTCTGAAAGACTAAACAATTTGCGTTCCACAAAAATGCTGTTTTTGTTTTTAATTATTTCAAACATCTTAAAGTAAAAGTCATAATATTTCAAGCATTCAATCAAAGATTTCAAACTGTTTAATCTCTTATTTTGCTTCAAACGTCTTTGAATCAAATTCTTAGCTAGCTTTTTGCCATTTACTTTGTAATCTTTAAATTCTTTAAATTGTTAATTTATTTATTTTTTTCTTTATTCAATAGTGAAGGAACACTTACCTGGTAGTTCTCCAAAATTGTTGCTCAAAAGATATTTTTTACTTTAAAATATCACACAGGAGTTAAGAATGTGAAGTTTACAGTGGCAAGGAAGATGTTTCCTGGCACTCAAATCCATGAGTTATCTACTCTCCTGCAGTGTCCTCAAGAGAAGCATCTGCCTGATGTGCACATGAAAAATCTTTTGTCTTCTCCTTATCCTGACAATTGGACTAATTGTTGGTCCATTGGTCTTGGCCACAGCATTGTCTCTGCTCCCCTGGTCTTTCTCCTCTTAGCCTGCCATTCTTTTACTCAGAAGTTTCATTGTTCATTTTTACTAATGCTCCTAAATTTTGGAGGGTGGAGTGATAGCAACCACATAAAATCAAATCTCATAAATTTGGTCAAAAAGCATATTCTGAGAGATTTCAGAATATCTTTGAGCTCTATTAGTAAATAAGTGTGTACATTTATTGGAAATAAATTATATAATTATCATAAAAAATAAAGTCGAAAAACAATAAAATATCCAATGCAAAAATTCCATTACATACTGGAACTTCTTTTTTCTCTA